>NW_012100433.1:472438-493083 GCF_000951045.1 Mandrillus leucophaeus | reverse complement strand
TATTTCTTCGTAAATTCTTTTACAGACAGAGCAAATTAACTTGCATCATTCCAGGAAAAATCCTATTAGCTAAGATGATATCCCTTCTTTTCCCCAAAGTTTTCCTTCCCCCCACTCCCCATCCCCACTTAGGGAAACATCCGTAAGCTATATTTAGTTTCCTACAAAGTATATCAACAAATATTTGATATCTACAGGTAACTGAACATGTGTTTGATGTTTATGCAAGATACTAATTCTAGGTAAAAATACTAAAAAAAAAAAACTGTATTAAATTAAGTATACTATTTAAAATTAATAATAATTATGATACTAATAGTTTTAGATCAGCAAGAATGATATCATTTGCAGTGTTTAACCAATGCATCTATATCTGTTTCCACCATGAGCTGAGATGAGCAGCAGATGAGAATCGAAATCTGGCGACTTGAAAAAAAAAATTGGGCTAAATTAGAAATTCCCAAATCACAATTATGAGTTATCAGCAATGACTGCAAATGTTTTCTGGATATTCTAGATATGAAGTTCATTATTGGACCCACAAATGATGGGGTACTTTCTCTATGGAGAGCCCTCTGCTTAATTGTTCAATGTTCAATCAGACAGCAGCTGTATTAAAACCTGGAATTTGATGAATTAATGTGGGAGAGAAGAGCGGGAAGTTCCCCTTTCCCCAATTTTACTGCATTGGAAACTATATATTCTTTTTCTGTTGCTACATATGAATGTGGATCTTAAATACACACAGTATTGTATGTTAAATAGCTCAAACAAAGTGAGGAGCTTTCTATTCTGTACTTGAGAAGTCAAATTCTTGGCAATCAGCTGATTTGCACTATAATGCAACACTTAAAAACCCTTACACTAATCTCTTCAATCTTAAACATTTTGACAATTCAGATATTAAATTTCAGGTGTAGGACATTTAAGAAATAAATATATGAGCCCGAAATATATATATATGTGTGTGTGTGTATACATATATGATATAAATATATGTTCCTGCTTCAGAAAGCCACTTGAGATTATGCAAATAATTACGTGCCTTATCAGTGCCAATTTTTTAAATGTCATTTCTTATTTTAATAACTTGAGTTAGTACCTTTTCATTAACAGTTGGAAAACTTTAGTTGTAGAGTGGGGAGCAAAGAGGAACAGAATCTTATAAATACTGCTATCTTTTTACACAGCAAGTTTAAAAGATATCATTTGCCAATGATCTGATCATGTTTGCAACATTTCTATTGCCTTGAATATTAAGTTATATTCAGAAAGAATACTGCTGGCAAATAACTGATGTCTATGTGGATGAGTATTTATATGCCAGCTCTTTTCACTTGCATTACTGCATCATCCTTGCTGTATTCCTAGCTGGTCCTTTTATCCTAAAGCTGATGTTTCCAGTTTACATTCCATACCACAAAATCATCAGAAACAAATTAAATTGTTCTTCCCCTCTAGCTTACTGTTAGTGATGAACAGAAAGAAAGAGTCATCTAGTGTGTGTCTTTCATATATGTACTACTCCTATGAGTTGATTCATGTTCTACACATCAGTGGTTTCATCCAACTGTGAAGCAAATTCTTTTTTCATACCACCCCTCCCCTTATAGAAATAGTAATTGCAATTCCATATTGCACAGATATTATGTGACACCCAACAGTGCTATTTAATGAAGAAATGTTGCCAATAGCTTGTTTTGCCTTCTCCACATGTAATATTTATCATTAAATCTGTCCATAGTTTAAAAAGTCTCTTAGCAATAGTGTGACTTGCAGATAAACACTTTAGCAATGAGGAACATAATTTTAGCAATAAGAGATACAATTTTGAAAGATTATTGGTCTCTTCTCCACCTCTAGAAACAAAACTCTCAATTTTGTGCTAGAAAACTTTTTTTCTTATTCTGGAGGAAAAGCGCTTAAAACTTTATTTATTGAGTTTTAAACAATGCAAAAGTCTTGGTGGCTCCCCTTCCCTATTTGTCAGTTGCATAGCATCTTGTCCTGAGAATAAGAGGATGAATGGATTGATAATCTCATAAAATCCACACTTACTGATTCATTTGCCTCAGTGTACTCATATACACATTCAATTTTCACTCCAGAGTACTGTTTATTATTTATGGGTTAAACATTGCAGTGAGTTAAAATACTTCGCTATCTTTATGAGCCTTTGACCCATTTTGTAAATTGTTATATAATATGATACAATAGAGGTAACAAATAAATATGCAGTTTTCACAAATGTGAATGGTAACCAGCAAAGTACGTAAAAGTGTTTTAACCTAGATGAACTGTGTCCTGTTAACTGAATGTGTGCTGTGACTGGGACGGAAAAATCTAATGGAATCCTTGTAGCACACATAAAGCAAGAGCAAATGATAGCAGGTGCATAAGGGTAGTTCTGTCTCAATCATATGTTGTATTACATAGTTGCAAAATGTATGTGTTCAAAAAAATAGTCATAGCTTTTCTTCTGAGTTCAGCAAATTGTTTGGAGACCAATCCAGAGACTGCTGGGGACCACTAGTAGTTCATAGCTCATGCATCGAAGAATATGTCATAAGCTCTTCTATTCAGCACCCTAACCATCTCTTGACCTAATCAGCATCCCTCCTCTTCTTTCTTTAATTAGATCTACTTACTTTTGTATAATGCCATCGCCACAGTACCCACTTCCATGGATGTATGTGACAGCAGGTGACGGCTCACTCTCTTCAGTTCCTGAAATAGTTATGACCCAATACTGGTACACACTGCTACGATTTAGATCCCTGGAAAATACAAAGAAGACATAATTATACAATTACAATACTGGGCAGACAAGGAGAGAATGGTAAACTGACCCCCTGGAGTACGTTCTATCAGTCTTGCTCATTTGTGAAATCAAATGCACATTTAGTTATCCAGTACTTTCTATTGTCCACTATGGTTACATCAGTTGGCTAAGTATAATGGACTACATTAAAATGTACAGTAATAACTAGCATCAATTGACTGATAACTATGTACTTACTAGGTGTTGCTTTTTTCTTTAATTTAACCTATACAGCAACCCTGTTGGAAAAGTATCAGATGGCAAATGAGTAAAAATGAAGATGTTTGTGAGGAAGCCATTCAGGAAAAATAAATATAAACAAAAGCACAGAGGCGGGAAAGCACCACACCAGATTCTTAGGTGTGATCATGTTTCTTCATTTTAAAACCTGAGCAGAAACTCCATTACATGTGAGCAAACCCCTTTCTGATGCTGCATGTACAGTGGATCTCTGCCTCCCTGCCACTTGCTTCTCCCTACTTCTTTCACTCTTGACAAAATAATAATAATAATAATAATAACAGCATCCATTAATAGAATATGGGGCCTTAGGCTAAACACTTTTCATGAATTTCTTATTTGAGAATCAAAACATCCCTACATGGCTGCTAGTATTTACATGTTGATTTTACAGATGGTGAATCTGAGGCATAGGAAGGTAAAGCAACTTGTTTATAATCATATGCTATTAAGTGATATCCTATATTCTGCCTATCTTATCCCTATTTTAGGTCTGTTTTAATAACCTCGCCCCTTGCAAAGTCGGGTCATGTCCTGGGAATCACAATTCCAAGGACTGCTTCCTGCCAGATTTCCATCTTGCCTAGATTGCATCTCTCCTCGACCTAAAGACCTCCTAGTACCTGCTCTGACTTCTCAAAAACAAACCACCAAATGAACACGGCTACTGCCAATTATCCTCCAAGGCAAATATATGTTCATGTCAATTCCACATGACCACATCTCCCTCCCTATTTCCTTTATGACCATTCTCAAATGAAGATGTTATTCCTGTCTTTCATCTACCTCTGTATCTATTCTTTTTAATAATAATTTTTTTAATAATAAAAAAGTACCATGGGAAAAATCACAAAATGATAATGAAGAGAATTCCTATCAGATTCCAGAGTTGGGGGGGGATTTCATAAACAAAAGGATGATGTCAAAAAATCTCAAGTTCTCCTGCCCATCTGTTATTTCAGCTGCTGTTAGGGTTTGGGCTGTTTGGTTAAGGCCAGCAAGATAACAGGTGCAGGGGCAATGGACGGAGAATGTCTTCAGACTCTCAACGCAATAATGAGTTGGAGTTTATGAGCATTGAAGGACTCTGGGAAAGAACACAACTTTCCTGAGAATATTGGATGTATTACCCCAAAGGGAGTTTGTTTCAGCAGCACTGGAACTACTAATATTGTGGGTAGACCAAAAATCCCTGGAGACTTAGTGCTCTGCCAATGAAGATGAAATAGGTGGACATACAAATATCTTGAGAGATTTTTATGCATGAATGATGGTTGTTTTGTAAACCTCGAATCCTATTTTGTTGATAGAATTATAGGGTTTATGATTTCATTTAGCTCGTTGGCTACTTTATCCACATCTAGACTAATGAGCATACACTTCATCTGGTGATAATTCTAAAACTGGAGTGGGGTGGAGAAAAACGTAACAATCCCAGGGATACACAAAGTTACATGATAAATATGACATGCATTCTATTGTGTGTTCATTTTGTTCTAAAATATGGAGGCATGTTTTATATTTTTTAAATGGCCACGTTGTGATATAAAATAAGAACTTTTCTTCAGACTACATCCCAGTCCACTGGGGCTATCCAGTCATTGTCTAAGTAGATAGGGGTAGTTCTCTGGAAAAGGGTGAGTATGAAAAGTACCTCTCTACATTGTGTTTTTCACTTCTGGCATGTGTCATGAGTGATTTATGGCTGATCATATTTAAGGTGCTTGGCTAATATTTGTGAATGTTTTCCTCCCCTCTCTACTTTGTCCTCTTGCCTCATCTCTTCCTCCTCCTTTTCCTCAATAAACTTCAACATAGAGACAAGAAAACATGTGTTTCTGTCCTGGCTGCCTCACTTATTAGCCAGGAAGTCATGGGCCAGTGTTTCACCTTTCTGAGCCTATTTCAAATCAGTCATAAACCTGGCTTCACAGCATTTATCTTCAGATTAAGTGTGAGAACATTTATAAAGCACATATGTGCCCAGCCTATGATAAACATTTAATAAATGTTAATCCATTACAATTAATGGTTAATTATCAACATCCTTGTCCACTGAATTTATGCTATGGTCCCCTTACTAGAAGAGATGGAGAGACAAATAAGTAATGTAATCTTGGTTAGACAAACCCATGAACATGGAGCCATGATCTACCATGTGTGCCACGGCTTGATGAAAAGTATCTTTTCTGCTACTTCACTTGGCTGGAACACCCCCAGTGCCTGGTAGCTTGCTCTCTTTCCAGGTGACCCATTTCAGCTTCTGAAAATTCTGAATCCCAGAAGGTTTCTCTTTACCCTGGGGTGAAATCTGTGTCCCTGTAACTTCCACCCACTGACCTCCTTCTTATCCACCAACATCATATTTGATTAGTACAGAAACCTTAATAACCTTCCTTCTTCTAGCTGTGTGTGTGTGTGGTTCATATTTCATTGTTTTCCAGAAGCTTAAGCAGCTCTTTGAGGAAAGTGTTGCTATCCCACGTTTTCAGATAGAAAAATAAAAGCCCAAGTCACTCCCTTAAGTTAAAAGGTGGGGACAGTGGGATGGGTACAACAATTACTAAAAAGATCATGTTTTCCACAGAAAAATTTCTATGATAAAACTGTATTTTCCCCAAGTTAAAGTCAGAGTTAATGTTAAATGAGGGCTCTTTTCTCAAGAACCTAGGTAGAATAGATTTCCTTCAGAAGGATAAGCTAGTGGCTTCTGAAGGCTTTGCTGGAGGTTAGAACCTATTTCATTGTTGGTCTAAAAGTAGGACATTTTTGTCAAGTTGTGCCTTTCAGCTGCTCCTAAAACCATCTGGAAAGCCTTATGCTATCACTTGAACTCCTTCCCCTCCTGTGCCTCCTACATTCAGATGGACCCTAAGCCCTCTCAATTCTCCCCACTCAGGAGTTTCTACATCATCCTTTCTTCAATTCTCCTGTGGCCCATATGTCAATCTTGATGACCGAAGCAGCTTCTGGCTTAATGTCCTGCCTCAACCATATCCTGTTTCCAGTCTTGCCAACATCGTCAAAATATTCTTAAATATAGAGTCACTCTCCAGCTCAAAATCTTTTCATTTACTGCAGCAACAGGAGCTTGCTACCAAGCTGAAATTTCCAATTTACTCTTTCTTTGGAACTAAAATTTTAGCAGGTCATCTGAGATGTGATTATTTTGGCTACTTCTGATTTATTTCATCAAATTTTGAATGCCATTTTCAGTTTTTTCTTTTTAAACTTCAACGATCATTAGTAGTAAATCATCAAGTCTGCATCTGAATATTTTATGTTTGTAGCTAATATATTTTAATGTGATGAAGTTGTTTGTCTCTTCTGAAGGGTTGTTCTGTGGAATCTTTGCAATTTTTTTTTTTTTTTTTTTTTTGAGAGGGAGTCTCGCGCTGTCGCCCAGGCTGGAGTGCAGTGGCCAGATCTCAGCTCACTGCAAGCTCTGCCTCCCGGGTTTGCGCCATTCTCCTGCCTCAGCCTCCCAAGTAGCTGGGACTACAGGCGCCCGCCACCTCGCCCGGCTATTTTTTTGTATTTTTTAGTAGAGACAGGGTTTCACTGTGTTAGACAGGATGGTCTCCATCTCCTGACCTCGTGATCCGCCCGTCTCGGCCTCCCAAAGTGCTGGGATTACAGGCTTGAGCCACCGTGCCTGGCCTTTTTTTTTTTTTTAAGACAGTCTTGCTGTGTCACCCAGGCAGAAGTCATAGCTGTCACTGTAGCCTCAAACTCCCTGGCTCAACCAATCCTCCCATCTCAGTCTCCCTAGTAGCTGGGACTACAGGCATGCACCACCACAGTGGCTAATTTTTAAAATATATTTTGTAGAGACTGAGTCTAACCAAGTTGCCCAGGCTGGTTTAGAACACCTGAGATCCAGTGATCCTCCCCACTTGGCCTCCCAAAGTGTTGGGATTACAGGCATGAGCCACTGTGCCTGGCCCTCATGCCTTTTTTCTTTTTTAAACAAAACAAAACAAAACAAAACACCTTTTTCTACATTTAGCTATCTTTCTTTAACACATATCGCAAATGGCATATGTGCCAGAGGGTTGTATTTCTGATAATTAGAAAAAAAATGCTGGCATTTCTGATTGATAATAATCTCAGTATTCTGCCTCAGAAAGTCATATTGATGGTAAATGTATATCAAATTTAGAGCACAACTTACACTGAAATTTAATTACAGGTTGTAAAATCATTATCTAAAATATTAATACATACATAAAGAGGGTAAGCACCTAATGACTTAAGCTTAAATATGCATTTAAAATGCATAAAT
Source organism: Mandrillus leucophaeus (assembly GCF_000951045.1). Taxonomy (NCBI): domain Eukaryota; kingdom Metazoa; phylum Chordata; class Mammalia; order Primates; family Cercopithecidae; genus Mandrillus; species Mandrillus leucophaeus. Next base: position 485,737 of record NW_012100433.1, on the reverse strand, counting down.
TAAAGAGTATTGGTATGTAGTTAATATGATAAGTCAATTAAAACCTATCTGAAATCTGTGGACAAGTCATGTGATTTTGCGGGGGTCTGTTTTTCTGTCTTTTAATTAGGATGTTTGATTCTTGTCCCATACCACTGTGAAGGTCAAATAAGAAACATAAAAGTCATATAGGAGGAAGGGGAGAGACAGCCTCATTACCCTATTTTGCTTCTTCCAGAAAACTCTCTTTGAGCTCCTTAAATACTCATTATTGATCCTATTGTTTCCATATCATAGCATTCATTTATCATTGTCTATCTCTTCAAATAGTCTCTATAACTAAACTGTTATATTTCTTTAAAACTCCATCTTCTGGAATAAAAACAGTAATCATAGTTTCTATGTGTTGCCCACTTATTATATGCTAGGCACTATGTATCATGTTTTGTATGTACAGTCTCAACCAAAAGAACAATCCCTTGAATAATTATCCTCCTTGTCAGATGAGGAAACTAACAACACTTAGGAAGATTAAGCTACTTGCCGATAGTCACAATATTTTTGTCATGGAGTAGGGACTTGAACCAGTTCGGTCTAACTCCATTCCAAGACGGTGCTTTCCAAAGACGGAAGCCCCAAGCTTTCTGAAAGTACAGCAGAACAGAAATCAGAAGACTTTGTTTTGGATCACAAAGAGCTTACATACAAAGACCAGTTGAAAGATTTGGAATTTGTGTCTTGTAACTTCCAAATCTTTGTTTTTCTATATTAATTTAATAGTATTTCCCTATGAAATACTACTGCTGACTCATTGATCATGGACAAGACATTTCCTCTTTCTGTCCATCCATTTTTAAAAATCTATGAAAGAACAATCTGGGAAGGATGTGATGATTAGTTCTGCAATCCATGGTTCTAATTCAATGAGGAGTGTAGTGTTGTATCCTTATGTCTTGAGATTTTCCACAGGCTACAAACTGCTTCAGCATTTAAAATTCTGCACTGAGAATGTGTGTAGGTCTGGACCTATCACCCAGATTATCTGAGTTAGAAGACATAAGATGGGACCACCTAGGATGCCTTTGGCTCAGGAAGAGCCCAAGTGTTCCAGTCTAGCCTTGAGCTAAGAACCAGAGGGTATGTCTGGGCACTTGGTATATAAGCCTTCAGCCAAGAATGGGAAGGGAAGGAAACATTCACTTTTTGAGCCTGAGATGATGTGCCAAGACTATACATGCTATTATTATTGTTTTAATTAGAAAATACTTCAGTTATATAGAAAAGTACAGACTATACTATAACCAATATTCATAGGCTTACTATACAGCTTTGTCAAATTATAACTTTGTGCCATATTTTCTTCATATCTTTTATTTTTGGTGTGAAAGGAATAAATAGTGATCAAGTTTAAACCCACCTGTATGCTCCTCCTGTATCTCATTTCCATCCCATGCACATTTTTATACTTTTTGCACATATGCATTGTTTTACATATTTTAAATTTCATAGATGTTTAAATACTATACTTATTTTGTAGCTGGCTGTTTTTCTTTTTTCCTTAGCATTGTTTGAGATCACACATATTGCTACAAATAGATCTGGTGTATTTTCACTAACATAAATATTTTATTGTATGAATATATTATACTTTATTTGGCCATTCTTTTCTTGATAGATACCTAGGTTGGTTCTTTTATTATTGCTATTATTGTTATTTAATCACTGTGTTTATTATTTACAACAATGTCGCTTTAAACATTTGTGTTCTTTTCCTCTGTGCACACAGCAAGAGTTTTCTGAAGGAAAAAATGGCTAAAATCGTATCATAGGTTAGGGTAATTGCATCTTCAACTACTAGATATTGCCAAAGTATTTACCAACATGATTGTATCAATTAACGCATCTACCCAAATGCTTCCCATTGCTTCAGGTCCTTGCCAGCACTTGATTCTGCCAAATATGTAACTTTTTTTGTCAATCTGATGGTTATTAAATGATACTTAATTATTGTTTTATTTTGCCTTTCCCTGATTACTAACAAGCCTGAGTATCTTTACACATGTTTGTGGATCAAGTAGGTTTCTAGTCATGCGTATTGTTTGTTCATCCTTTTGCCTATTTTAAATTAAGTTGCTTTTGCTTTTATACATTAATATGTAAGTATATTTACATATACTGGATATTAATTCTTTATAATTAAAGCCATTGCAAATACCATTTCATACTCTATGACTCCTAATTTTTCATTATGTTTATGCTGCTTTGTTGATAAGAGAATTTCACGTCCTTCATGATTTGTGTTTTTCATATGTTGTTGAATAAACGTTACTTTAAGATCATAAAATAGTCTCTTTTATTTCCTTTCAATAATTTTAAGGTTTTGTTTGGTACCTATATGGTTTCAAGCACCTACGATACATTTTTTTTGTTGTTGTTGTTGTTGTTGTTGTTGTTGTTTTGAGACGGAGTTTCATTCTTGTTGCCCAGGCTAGAGTGCAGTGGCGCAATCTCGGCTCACTGCAACCTCTGCCTCCCATGTTCAAGCGATTCTCCTGCCTCAGCCTCCCAAGTAGCTGGGATTACAGGCATATGCCACCAGGCCCAGCTAATATTGTATTTTTAGTAGAGATGGGGTTTTGCCATGTTGGCCAGGCTGGTTTCAAACCCCTGACCTCAGGTGATCCACCTGCCTCAGCCTCCCAAAGTGCTGGGATTACAGGCGTAACCCACTGTGCTTGGCCCACAGTATAGTTTTTTAAATGATGTGAAATAAGGATTGTTTTTCCCCCAAATATGTATTAAAATTATGTGTCCAGCACTAGTTAACCTCTTTAAGATAACAGTTAATCCTTTCACTACTGAATTGCAATACTGCCTTTGCATATATCATTTCAGTACTTTCATAATTTTTTTTTTCTGGGTTATCTTGTTTCATTGGTCCTTTTTTTTTTTTTTTTTTAACGGAGTTTCGCTCTTGCTGTCCAGGCTGGAGTGCAACGGTGCGATCTCAGCTCACTTTAACCTCTGCCTCCCGGGTTCAAGCAATTCTCCTGCCTCAGCCTCCCGAGTAGCTGGGATTACAGGCATGCGCCACCACGCCTGGCTAATTTTGTATTTATAGTAGAGACAGGGTTTCTCCATGTTGGTCAGGTTGGTCTCAAACTCCCGACCTTAGGTGATCCGCCCGCTTTGGCCTCGCAAAGGGATTACAGGCGTGAGCCGCGCCACCTGGCCTCATTGGTCTATTTTTTATCTATTGTTTTATCAGTAGCAGTCTATAGTAATTTCCATAGCAATATAAAAGTCTTAATTTACATTGTAAGTTCATTCTATAGTTTCCCTTTTCAAAAGAGCCCTTTGCTCTTCCATGTGAACCTCCTTGTGAAGCTTCATCCTTAAAAATGCCTGTTGAGATTTGGATTCTAATTTCATTCAATGTATCAGTGTATTTGAGGAGAAAGGGCATCTTTATGATACTGTGTCTTCCCATTTATGCACAGTTTATCTTTTTATTTATTTAGGTCTTCTTTTATAGTCTCAGTAAAGTTTTAAAGCTTTCTTCATAAAAATTGTGATGACTTTTTATTAGCAATATATGCCTTACTCTAAGCATTTTATAGGTGTCAGTGCTATAGTAAATAATAGCTTTTTATCTAGCTATTTACATACACACACATACACACACATCACACAATTACATGTAGGTATATTTGTATTCTAATAGTTTGGGGATAATAAAAAATAACTGAGTGTTATATAAATTTATATTGTATTTGGAAGTCCTCATAGACTGTTTTAGTCATTCTAGCAATTGTTGATTCTTAGTAATTTTTCTATATTGTTTCCAGTAGATGAGGAATAATGATAGTTTTTTGTTTCCTTTTCAATCCTCAGACTTTTTTTGTTTCTATGTTTTGTCTAACTGCACTAGGCTGGAGACCAATGGCAAAATTGGGCATTCTGAATATAACCCTGTGATCAAAAAGATACTTTTTACATTTTACTTATTCCCAGTTTACTATAATTTTTTCATCATGAAGGAATCTGATTTTACAGGGTTTTGAAAAATACTCTACATCTAGTAAAAATTACTGTTTTAAAAATTATTTAATTCACAAATATTGTGAATTACATTAAGAGACCACCTAATATTAAAGTCACCTCTTTAACATTGTATGTGGTTTTTAATACATTGCTGAATTCTGTTGGCAAATATCTAAGATTTCTGCTTATTTGTTAGAAATCCCATTGATTGAAAAGTTTCACCTTTTTTCATTTGTTTGTGTTTTGTTTGTTAATGTACTGCATTGTGGACAGAGCTCATGTTCTATGTGATACTGATACTTTGATATTTGTTTAAATTTGTTTTGTGGCCTAGGACATGGTAAAAAAAAAAAAAACTTTAAAAAATAGTCTGCATCTCTATTCTAGAAGGAAATATTCATAATTTGGTTCTGTATCAGGGTTCTATAAATTTTTATCAGCTCAAATTTTTTTGTGTTGCTCAAAATCTTCTAGATTATTATTATATTTTAGTTTGCTTGATCTATAAATTATTGAGAAAAATGTGTTAAAATATCACAATGTCATGCATTTATCTTTTTTTTTAGGTAAAAGTCATTGATTTGTATATTTCCAGGTCACATTATTTGGTAAATTCATGTTTTAAATCATAATATCTTCCTTTTATCATTATGTGGTGACTTTTTTTTAGTCACAGTAACATATTTGCCAAATGTTTCCTTAGTCTGAAAACAGTATTAATTTGTTTGGTTAGCATGTACCTGGTAAATATTGTCCCCACTTTTACCTTTAACCTTTTAGCAAAACTTTCTTGAGTTAAATCTGACTAGAGAATCTCCATCTTCATCCAATTGACTTTAATCTGATTAGTATAATGACTTACGCTTCCATTTTTTCCTTGCTTATTTATTCCTTTCCTCCTTTCTTCCCTTCACTTGGATTTATCGAAATTTTAAACTTCCATTATTTGTCTCTTCTTTGTTCATTTTAACTATGAAAATTGTATTTTCTAATTTTATTTATTTTTTATTGTTATTGTATTCTGTTTATTCTAAAATACTAATTTGTATACTTCTCACTAAACTCAAAATTTAGTAAAAAGCCCTTAGGTTGTTTACTGACCCTTATTACTGATTCCTTGTTTACTTTTTTTTATGTTTTTAAATTTTGAGATGTTTCATGTTCAGTGGATTTTAATCTGTGGGAATCATGGGCTCCCTGGGTCAAGTCCATATCCTTCCTCAGAGTGATTTTACATTAATGTCTTGTTACCCCTGCAACATCACTAACCTGGAATCTTTTTTTTTTTTCCACTTAATTTTTCAGCTCAGGCATTTTCACACCATACTCAGCAGTATAAATTCAAACATGAAGTCTTTGTGAGGTATAAGCAAATGGTTTTAAATTTCCACTTACATCCTAGGCAAAGATAGTAAGTCTTAATGACGGTTAAGTCAAATCATGTTAATTGTCATGTTATTAAGGTAGGTAGCTAGACATATGCATATACATATTTTTTTCCCTAGTACACCCTTTCACTAAACATGTAGATTTTCAGGGGTCCTGAAAATCTCATTTAAAATCCCTATTTTAAAGGTGTTAGTCCCAATACACTACCTTGCAGAGTTGGAAAGCCACATCTCCCCTTTTGGGGTGAACAAAAATATTCAAGCCACTCAATTGCCAAAACTGATAGCTCTCCCTTATCCAAACTATACCAACCAAAAATTTAGATCCAGGGCTTACCTGTTCACTTCCCAGTTCTATTTTATTTCTTGCATGTCTTGCCCCTGGAAATATCCTTTCCTGTTTTTCTGATCTCAGTCATGCATTTTAAAGGATGCTAGTTATATCTGTAACATTTTATCTAGAATATCCAATGGATGCTCATATTGGAAATGTTTTTAGTTTAGTTAGTTTACCAAAATTTCCAACTATTTCTAATATAAGCCTGAAAGGCAGAAATTATTTTAATTTCTCAGTTGCGACTCAGTGTAGTTCAGTCATCTGCTCAATGTCAGAGACATAATAATTATAAAGCACGATTTAAACCATGCTGTTTGACTCTAGAACCCTTTATGTTTCCATGACATTGAGCTGACTTTTTGGATGGGCACAGCCTAGTGAGCTGTATAGCAATATCCAGTAAAATACAGACCACAAAAACTATTTGCAGATAAAACAAGCTTCCCTTTATGGTTCTAAAATATTTTAGGAAGGTGAAACTCAGATTATATTATGTTATGTTATATTATATTATATTATATGTATTTTAAATGACGAAAGGTAGAGAACAGTAGTTTCAACTCTAACATATCTTTAGAATGGAAGCTGACTTTTTAAGAAACTGGGAAGTGACAGTATATAATCGCAATTGCCTTTTTTCCCACAAAAATAAAGATCATCCATGTTTACGATAGCAAATTAGAATGCTATATGAAATAATTAAAGTAGAATAATCTCAAATTCCATTACCCTGAGACAGCTACCAGGAACATTTTGTTGAGGATCCTTTCAGTATCTTTCTATGTATATACACACATACACACATTATTTTGTATAAATATAAGATCACAGATTTGTAATATCACTTCATATTTAGTGTTCATGAAGAAAGACTGGCAAGTAAATCCAGATAGTAGCTTAATGCTAGCTGATTATATTTATGACTTTGATTATTTTTTTAAAATTTCTGAATAAATATATTTGTATTATTTTAGATGTCCTTACACTTAACCATCCAAATAGGCTTCACTGGTTTCTGGGATGCAAAGATGAACACAATATGGTCCTGCTTTTAGGATGCTCATTGGATGTCAGGGAAGAGACAACATTAAAACTGATGGCTTTAAAATATGTGCTGTAGGAGCACAGAGGGTTGGTTTCTTACCCTGGATGATGGGGAGGGAGTGTGAGAAAATTTCCCAAGGAGGTACACTGGCTTGACTGGAGAAAGTCAGAAGAAGTCATCAGGAGAAAGAGGAAAGGACTGGCTTTCCCAGCAAATGACACCATCATACTTGTTTGGTGGAAGACCATTTAGGTAGCAGTATTGATAATTAGTTTGGAAGAAAAGTTGAAAAGGCAGTACCTGAAGGGAAAGAGACCAAATATTCCCTGTAGGATGGAATAGATGGAGTACCTACAAAATTTTGGTAGTATTCTAGATATTTTTATATTCTATTTTATTTAAAAAGAACTAAAACTTACAAAATGTCCTTCTTTACTGAATGGCCTTGGAGATGTGATTTTGTCTTCTCAAAAGAATGTATTTCTTAATATTCACATATTAAAGTTACATACACACAGTTTTTCCCACTGAGTGATGACTATGTATGCCTTAATTCCAATTTTGTCTGAGTATTACTCTGAATTTTTAAGGAAACCTTTTATTTCTGTTGACTGAGAGGTCCTTTGGTCTCACTTTTTATTGGTGGTGGGGGTGGTTGTTAAGGATCTGGGACAGAAAGTATTGCATGCCCTTGGGAAGCAATATTTTGAAAGATAGTTTAACATACTGACTGTGGACCGAGTATCAGAAATAAAATGGCTACTGTTTTATTAGTTTTTGTTGTGACTGTGGCCCAATCAGCTATTTTTCTCTGGACATCACCTTTATTGTTCAATTTTTTAAAAAATGTTTGAAGTTCAGTCAAAATGGAGGACTGAAAGATGAAGAAGATACTGCCATTGGTTTCAAACAGTTCAAAGGGCAAAAGAGAGGATAAACCAAGTAGAGTGTGATTGTAACACGAAGTAGAGTTTGGAGAGTGCTAGCAGAGGAAGACCAAATAGTGGTTTAAATAATGAGAAAGGCTTACGGAGGTTTCTTTTTGATACCTGGGTTATGTTGTTTTCCTTCCACAGGTGTCCTTAGTGTCCTATACTTTATTACAAACGTGAACACACATTTTGCAATCACATGTTGAATGCCTGACTACCTTGGTGTATGTTAAGTGTTTCAAGGACAGAGAACATTAGCCCTTCCTTGCTGTATCTCTATGCCTGGTCCACTGCCTAGCACAGAATAACTTCTCAGCAATATCTGTTGAATTAATTGTTCGAGAAAGCATGCATATATGGTGCTCTGAACAGTAGAAATAGCATAAAGCAAGACAGAAGTAAACTTTTTCTAGATTAAGAACAGTTCATTTGGACTGAAATTCAGGGTAAACCAAAGGAAGTTGAAACGTTTTGCTAAAATGGTTGGGTGGAGTGTGCAGTAGATGGCAGGAGGCTCTGAGGTGAGATGTTGGGACTTGAGTTATCAAGTGACGGAGGATCACTGTTGCAAATGCAAGGAACTGAATGCAGTAATTCTCCAAGCCTCCAGCCTATCTCCAGCTGTAGAAGTCAGAACTTAGATGTGCTAACAATAGTTGAGATACTGAATCTGCATCCAGTCTTTGTATAGCCTGGGATCCCACCACACCCATCTTCCCTCTTTCTGGACCCAGCTACTCAGTAGACTGTGCAGCCTTTCCACTTCAGGTGCCCCCTTATTAAAGCAAAGCTGTCATGCTGAGGACTCAGTGCCAAGAAAAAAGTCTTTGGGAAAATGGCCTTTTGCCTTGCAACATCCATCTTCTTATTTCTCCTGGTGGTCACTGTGAACTCCAACCCATTGTCTGGATTAAATAAATGAAAAATGAGATGATAGAGATCTGGGACTCCACTGGGCATTTGGATTCCTTCTCAATGGGGCTAGGGTCCATCCCTCTCACACAGGTAATGCAAGATTCATTCTTTTCCTACTGGCAACACCATTCTTACTCTGTATAAGGCTCTGAAAGAAGCAATTGTGTACATGTGACTGATTAATTCCAGCAGTCTTTGATATAATTGTCCAAAGATTTGCCCTGGTACTAATTTAAAACACAGTAGCCAATTTAATAAAACTAACAGTTTGCAGCCAAGGCCTTTGTTATTTTGTTTTAATCATCTTTTACCACCAATTGAAATGATTTTCTACTTTCTTGGTGCAATAAAACAAAATAGAAGGGAAAGAATGGAGGGACAATGTGGAAATTATAAAAGATCTAGAGCTTCAAATCCCAGGATAAGGTAACAGCAGTCCTGAGATTTAACTGGTAATTTGTGTCAGACTGAAATTTGAAGGGAAGACATTTAACAGTTTGGAGGAAACTCCACACCTGGATAGCATTAAAGAAGGGAGAGAGGAAAAGATCTACAAAGAACTCTTGTTTTTTCCTGAATGCAACCAAAGGCGATGTGTGACAGCTTCCCCAAACATTCTACTGGTGATGGACAGGTCACTTGATTACAGAGCAGGGGCTTGTGACAAGCTGACCAGTCGCCAAGGACTCTGGGAGCCAAAACACCAGATACAGTTGGAGGTAAACAAGGCATGCTGCAGAGTGTGAAAATCGAGGCCAAGTCAGGGCCAATGAGTCCAGCGGAGGGCCCCAGTGACAGCTGGTGATTGAGCGGCACTAACTGAACACAGTTGTGGAGGGCCAAGGGCCAGTAAGGAAAGCCATCTCCTTTCTCCTCCCTGTGGCCTCTCTGGGTGGTCAGCAATTTTATTACTGGCAGAGGGCAAACCCAACAGCATTTTCGAATTTGGCACCACATCTAAACCATTTGGGGACTGGGCTTCTCTTTCTTCTCTCCCCTTACCCTCCCCAGGAGTGGCTTGAGTGTCATGAAAGCCAGTGTGCAGTTAGCAAACTACATTTCCCCTCAATTCTGAAACCCATGTGCACTTGGGGAAAATGTAATCCTTATGTTTCTGATTCATTTACACTTAACTCATCAAAACACTATTTTGTAAGAGCTATTTGATGTCCACGAAGTCTTCTGAGCCCTTTTGTAAGCCTTGCTTCTTAGAAGCAGGAAGTCACATTTCTGATGAGAGAGAGAACTTGAACCTAAAATGTTGAGTTTGTTTTGAAATGAAGGCTCTTGGAGGGTCACATGAACCTGAGCTTAGCCAAATGCGTTCTCTCATTTCCTATACCAACCCCGTCACCCGCACCAGCTGCCATGACGTTACTATGTCAGCTCTCTAAGATTTCATTCTGAGCAAACAAGGGAGACTTCTCTACGATCAGAGGGAGCCGAGTTCAAATGTGAGTCCCAAGGTCTGGCCAATGTCCAGCACTCTGTTACATAGGGGAAGAAACACCTGGACTGGGAATTAGGAGCGCTAACTTCAATTCTCTGTTCTGCCATTGAATGGCTGTGTGACTCTGAAGAAGTGGCTTCCTCTCTTTCAACTCAATTCTCTCATATGTCAGTCTCTCAAGTGTCAGTCCTGGCGTTGATGATCTTCAGTGCTCTTTCCAGGTCTGAGAGTTTTTCAGTTTAATTCCTAGACAGTAGGAAGTTTGAGCATCTCAAAATTCTCTGCTTAAAATTTTTGGAGACTGACTTTGTATACACAGAGCTTAGCTCAAGAAGGAAACACAAATATGTAGAAATCAGAGCTGGATGACTTTGAATATCACTTACTCCAAGTATCTCATTGTGGGATGGATACTAAAGCCCAGAGATGGGAAACAAATGGCGGTAAGTCATATGGCAAGTTAATGGCAGAGTCCAGCTGTCCTGGCATTTTTGACTAACATTCCTGGATGGAAGTTTCTAAACTTTTCACTTCATAGGATTTTGAAACGGGGGCAAAAACCTAGTTCCCACTCTGACAACAAGAATGTAAAAGCCAGCATCAGAATGGAAGGGGAGCTGGCATTGCTTTGCACAGTGAGGTGGTGTCTGGCTTGTATTAAAGCCCATGAGTAAATGATTAATCCTGGGTAGAAAACAAAGCCTGAGTCTTGTAACGTTATAGGTATTAGTTCTATGGAAGATTAACCCCCGATCCCCCTCGGGACCTCTTTAGAACATTGGACTACACTTTGAGAATCAGTGGATGATGAAAACAGGTGGTCTCACAGGCCTTTGTTTGCCTGCTCCCAACACATACACACACACATGCAGGTACTCACGCATGCATGTACATGCACACACACAAATGCATGCAAACCTGCACATGTATGCCTCAATTGCTCCTGTATCTCTACATAGGAAAGAAATGTTGTGGCTGAAGGTGAAGTGCCTGTATGCCTGCCTCTGATTCACAGGCCAGCAACTGAAGGCACTTTTGAACTCCTTCTCCTTGTTTCATCCCAACCCAAATATGCCTCTATAGCTGCATTCATTGTGTGTTTCAGTGATGCCAGTAACACAGGCATCTTTCATAATACACTCACCTGCCTCCTGCTATTGATTAGTTATCCAGGTATTTTTTCCCATTAATATCTCTCAGCCCCATCCAGTACTCTCCATTTCCACTTGACTACCATAGACAACTGTCATCATCTACTTCAGTTTGCCAACATTGCTTTTCCTCCTTTACCATTTATGGTCTATGCCTCCATCCTTATTTCTATCCAGATATACACACACAGTGAAAGAGATGTCCTAAAACCAAATCTAATGAAGATCTTCTCTTACCTTACAGACACTCAACGGCTCATCACCACTCTCAGAATGAAGTCCAGACGTCACAGCAATGAACTCTGGAACCATCATGATCTAACCCCTGTCAACTTCTCTGGCCTCTTTGCTCAACCTCTCTTCTTGAAATTTTACCCTCAGCCACCACCCTGAGCAAGCAGTCTCACCTTCCTTTCGTGGCTTCATTTTCTTGCCTTGGCTTAGTTGCCACCTCTTTCAGGAGATTCTCACTGACCTGTGAAGCTGAGTGAGGAGCTCTTAGCCCATGTGCTTCCCTTAACATAACATCTTTCACACTGTTAGATATCACTTGTTTATGTGTTTACTTTCACATTAAGTAGACTAAGCTCCTGGAAGGCTGGTATGTCCCTTACTGACTGGTTTGTCTTCACTGCCTACTATAGGACCTGTTACACAGACAGTGCTAAATAATTGCCTGTTGAATGAATGAAACACAGAATTACACCTTCTGGCCCAATGCCTTTGCTTTAAGGATAAGAGAGCTGAGGCCCCAAGAGGAGCAGTGACCATGCTATAAAATTCTCATTTGTCCTTTCAATCCTCAAGTAACTAATCCACCTTGGAAGTTAAAAAAACGACCTCCAATATACCAGATATAATGTGTATTATCATGATTTTCTGGCCACTTATTGATGTACCACAGGGTTTACTGATCAATTTATTCATGCATGCATGCATTTATTTCATCTGCATTTATTGACCATCTACATGATGTCTGGCCTTGCACAAGAAGCTAAGGATAGAGAATAACATGGCAGATATTACACAGCCCCCACCTCTAGTATCTCAGTGTCAAGTTAAAATGCCACCCAGGAAAAATGCACCAAAACATTTTGAAATTGTCTTATCAAGGAAGAGCTTTGTAAGTCCTAAGAGAAAGACTGGGTCTAGGTGGAGTCCTGAGAGTCCCACTGTGCCTGGAGGCTTTCTTTAGATCTACATGGCCAGCCTCCAAACTCAAAGTTCAGACTTACTAACAAAGTGACATATAACCTGCTGCCTCCGTCTTTACTTAATTAGATGCACTGAGCACGGTTGAGAGCTAAAGGATAATCTGAACAGAATGTCGGAGCTATGACCTACCCCTTTATTTTATAGAAGGGGGTCTTGGGCCCACAGTTGGGGACCCATCTGATCAAGGACACAGCAAAATTTCAGGATACCAATACTAGAATCCAGGTCTCCTGATCCAGGGCCAGCACGTGGTGGGTTTTCTCTCTTATTTTTTCTTTAACTGAGTTACAAAGGTTAAAGTACAATTTCTTTTCCTTCTTCTAACCCAACACTGAAGCATAGCAACTCCTGTTAGAGTTTATGGGAAACTGCTTGATGTGTGTGTGTCTGTGTGTGCCAGAGTGTTTGCCTTTTGCACATACTCTCCGTCATGGCTCTGGCCAAGAACAAGCCTAGTGAAAAATCAGACAATGGAAAGAATCATGAACATTTAAATCTTTATAGTTCACAAGATTGCATCAGGTTCTTGCAAGCCTATTATCTTATCAGTTTTTCCCACCACTCCTTGTTAGACTATATGGACAGTCACCTACTTTGTCTAAGGGAAGGAACTTAAGCTCAAACAATGGAAGAAACTTGTTCCACAGCAAGGCTGGTGCTGGTGTTGGAGTCAGATCTCCTCATTCCAAATTCAGCATCTCTAAAGTGGTGTCTGAGGTTGTGTTTTAACAGACACAACATAAACCCACCAAGACCTGCCCTCATGATTCTCAGTGTCTCCAAGCACAGACTGAATAGATTTTGTCCACTCCTCTTGCCAATGCCCAGTGTGAGATAAATTCC
>NW_012100433.1:471484-472388 GCF_000951045.1 Mandrillus leucophaeus | reverse complement strand
TCAGCCTTCTTAGCGTTTCTTCTCTTATGACTCATGGGCATCTCAAACACAATATGTCTAAGACTGAACTCTTGTTCTACCCCATGCCCAACAAATAGATGTGTATAAGAGACAGGGCTGGTGCTGGTGTTGGAGTCAGATCTCCTCATTCCAAATTCAGCATCTCTAAAGTGGTGTCTGAGGTTGTGTTTTAACAGACACAACATAAACCCACCAAGACCTGCCCTCATGATTCTCAGTGTCTCCAAGCACAGACTGAATAGATTTTGTCCACTCCTCTTGCCAATGCCCAGTGTGAGATAAATTCCTCCATTCTTCTCACATCTGTAATTGCTCTGACAGCTGTTATTTTCCTTCTCTTTCCTCTTCATTTATTTGTTTTCTTAAAAATCAGGAATTGGAGCAGCACAACCAAGTCTAGTCCATCCTACCTACCCCCAGGGTGAGCAGAAAATAACAAAGTAGTAGGTGACACCAGGACAGGCATTGCAACCTGATTTCACTAACTCATCATTTCCAAAGGAGCTTCCTCAGTAATGCCAGTCCTATGATATGTGATAAGAAAACAGCGTACCTTTTTCAAACAATGTCAGAATAGACTACATAAAGCATTCCAGCAATCTCTGGGAGATTCACAATGAAAAGTAACATGTTTTGTGAAGTTCTGCAGAACAAGGCCTCTTGAACAGAGTTTAAACTAGGATTCCTTGCAAACACACAGACCTCTTTTTCCCTATCAGAACTGATTTTAATATGTCATGCAACTATTAATCCATAGAAACCTATAGAAACATTTGGACATATCACAACCATCCAGTACTCTCCATTTCCACTTGACTACCATAGACAACTGTCATCATCTACTTCAGTTTGCCAACATTGCTTTTCCTCCTTTACCATTTAT
>NW_012100433.1:379160-471434 GCF_000951045.1 Mandrillus leucophaeus | reverse complement strand
TCAGAACTGATTTTAATATGTCATGCAACTATTAATCCATAGAAACCTATAGAAACATTTGGACATATCACAATTGCTCTATCTGTTTTTCTGCTGACAGATATAGACACATTTTCTCTAGCAATGTGGTGCAGCTGGATGATTAAGACCCATCATCCCCTTCCCCAAGGTAACAACATTTATTTTCTCTCTCTCTTTTTTTTATTCTTGCAGACAGGGTCTCACTCTGTTGCCCAAGCTGGAGTGCAGTGGTACAATCATGGCTCACCACTGCAGCCTTGACCTCCCAGGCTCAAGCGATCCTCATCCCACCCTCCTGAGTAACTGGAACCACAGGTGCACACCACTATACCTGGCTAAATTATTATTATTATTATTATTATTATTGTCATCATCATTATTATTATTATTTTGTCAAGATGAGGTCTTTCTATGCTGTCCAGGCTGGTCTTGAACTCCTTGGCTCAAGCAATCCTCCCACCTCAGCTTCTCAAATTGTTGGGATTACAGGCATGAGCCACCGCATTTGGCCTTCATTTTCTTTTTTGTCTATAACCTTGCTCTTTAAAAAACCTGACTTCAATGTCTAGGCTGTGATCACTTCTCAGGAGAACCATCTCAATTCTAACCAATAGTCTGGCATGCCAGGAAGTTTCTTTCCACTCAAGTTTATTCATGCATGTTTATAAGAGGCACAAGGTTGAAGTGGCTAAGAATCTTACCTCTAACTCTTCCAGAGGGAAGTTTCTTAACGTCCTTAAACATTAGTTTTCTCAGCTGTAAAGTGGAACTAATAATAAAAGCTCAAAGAATTTTTTAAAAGGATTAAATAGGAAAAACTTTTTAAAGCACTTAGCACAATGCCTGGTACATAGCCAATAAATGATGGATATAATTATTACACTTGTATTACACTTGTATAATAACACAAATAGTCCTAGCTTAGAGTCATCAAACGCATTATTTTACCAGCTGGGTGTATGTGGGCCCGTTACATAGTTTATCTGAGCATCTTGTACAGAATGGGGGAAAAAATCTGTTGAGGACATTAGGATAACTGTTTGAGATTATTTATTAATGGGCACTGTGTCAGGTCCGTTGTAAAGACCTATTACATTTTTCCTATCATTATATGGAGGACAGGCCTAATGCATTTTGGATACTTCATTCAAATATACATTTAAAACGCCTTCTCAAAGCCTTTCAAAATCATTCTAAAACAGGAAGGGTTATGTTAGCTACACACAATTTTCCATATACAGTATTGCTTTCTTTCTATTTGGATGGCATCAGGACTGAGCAGATTATTTTATCTTTAATGATTAGCTGAAAGATAAGAAAATACGGTGGATGAGATAGTAATTTTATGGTTATGGAAAAAGATTCTGTTACTTTGAGGAGAGGTTTCTTAGCATGTTGTAAGTAGACACGCGTTGTGTGACAATAGTTCCAGTCCAGTCATGAGCAATTTTAGTCCTATGTGTTTAATCAGCCTTCTTAGCGTTTCTTCTCTTATGACTCATGGGCATCTCAAACACAATATGTCTAAGACTGAACTCTTGTTCTCCCCCATGCCCAACAAAACAATAAATTAAAATATATTCCTCTATTTCAGAGAATAACATTTCCCTCATTCCAGATACCCAAACCAGAAATTCGAGAGTCATTAAACAGCTACTTCTCATTAAACTGCTTGAATCCGAACTATCACCAAATCCTGTTGGTTCCACCTTTAAAACATACCTCCAATTCATTCACTTTTCTATGCAAATAATCATCATCTTTGGTTTGGACTGCAGCAGTCAACCCTAAATGGATTCACTCACTCTTCCTCAATCCTTTCTTCACAGAGTACCAGGGCAGTATTATAAAAGCTCCGAACTGATTGGTTTAGTCCCTCTATTTCACAATCAATAAATCTAAACTCAACATGAGCCACAAACTCTTCATAATCTGGCCCCTTCTTTTTTTATTTATCTAAATTTATGGGGTACAAATGTAATTTTGTTACATGCATAGACGACAGAGTGAAGTCAGGGTTTTGGGGGTAGCTATGGTCTGAATAATGTACATTGTGCCCATTAAGTGATTTCCCATCATCCACTCCGTTCCATTCCCCCACCCTTCTGAGTGTCCATATTGTCTGTCACTCCACACTCTATGTCTATGTGTACACATTATTTAGCTCCCACTTATAAGTGAGAATATGAGGTATTTATCTCTCTATGTCTGAGATGTTTTCCTTAAGATAATAGCCTCCAGTGCCACCCATGCTGCTTCAAACGACAAGATTCCATTCCTTTTTATGACTGAGTAATATTCCATTGTGTACATGTACCCAGTTTTCTTTATCCCATCATCCACTGATGGATGCTTAGGTTGATTCCATATCTTTGCAATTGTGAACAGTGCTGTGATTAACATATGGGTGCAGGTATCTTTCTGATACAATGATTTATCTTCCTTTGCGTAGATACCCAGGACTGGATTGCTGGATCAAATAGTAGTTCTATTTGAAATTCTTTGAAAAATCTCCATGCTTTTTTCCATAGAGGTTGTACTAATTTACATTTTAACCAGAAGTGTATGAGTTCCCTTTTCTCCACACCCTTGCCAACATCTGTTATTTTTTGTCTTTTTATAATAGTCTGGCCCCTTCTATCTCTTTACTCATCTTCTACAGACTCTCTCTTAATTTAATGGGGAATTATACTCTATTATAACGTCTTGTAATAATAGTCTTCAGTTTGTAATTATAATTTTACGTGTGCTATTATTCAGTTCTCCTACCAGATTATAAGATTCAGAGTTACACTGCCAGTACAAACATTGACATGCAGAAGGTACTCCTTATTAAATGCATGAGTGAATAAATGTAGAAACAAACAAATGAATAAATTTATCAATGGAGCTATTAGTTCAATTTTTAACTTCTATGGGTCTCAGTTTGCCCATCTGTAGAAGAGAATCTATAATGGTTCACTCACTACAAATTTAGTAGTGCATTCGAGTAATCTATAAAAATTTATGTAAGCAGTTTTGGTGGTATTAGCACCAAACAGGAGCCCTTCACCCTTTCAAAATTGAGAAGGCACTTGGAGACAGCACTTCTATGGCTGTTGCTGACCCTGGAGATCAGTTGATTTTGTTAAGCCCTTTTGCTTATGCTAATATTCCCAGAACCCATATTTCATTCTGAGAAATACTTGGCCCAAGACTGATGAGAGGGAGTCATAGGTGGATAACGCCTGGTTTCCAGAACCAGAGTGAGATTGTGCTGACTATGTGCTCCCCTGGCCTGAGCTAAGAGAAGTGGTATTCATTCTGGGCTTGGAAAAACAACTCTCTCTACTGATGCTGCTCATCTCTTCTGGTGGGTGGGACATCAGAATGTAGGCAAAACCATGCTGGGCAGGCGTGGGAGAAGGCCCTGCTCAGGAAGGGGTCCAGCCTGAATCATGCATTTCAGCAACAGGTTACTGGAAATCATGCTGGTTTGGCCATGTCCACACTTCCTAAGCCGCCTCCTCCTCATCTGCTTAAATGTTCAAAAAACAATAAAAAAAAAATTTGCTTTATTCTCTTTTTGGTGTTTATTCTATTGCTTTTGGAAATAAGAAGATCTAATTTTAGTATTCATTTTCTCCATCCATCAAGATACCATCTTGTTCTTTGTCAGACATTATGACAATGACTGTGCTCTGTTTCTTGCCAGGCACACCCTTTGGGGTCAGACAAAGGTATATAAAACTTGGCCTTAGCATCTATTAACTGGGGCATCTTAAATCATGACCTTATGTCTTATAGTCTGAGCTTCTTCATCTAAGAAGTCAGGCATGCTGATACCTAAACATCATTGGTAGACTTATAAAAAAGTACTGAGCATATATGAGGTTTTCACTACATGGTAGTTATTGTTAGCAGCAATGTTAGTGCTACCAGTAGTAAATGCTACAAGAATACTAGCAATGTGAAGGTGGTTAACACAGTGACTAAATTTAAGCTCTGCTGAGAGCAGAAACTGGGTTGGTTTTGTTACTTCTTGTATCTTCAGAATGTGTCATGGTTCTCAGCAAAGGGATTGTACTAAATCAGCATTTGATAAATATGTCAATACATAAAAGAAGAATCAGAGTAACTTCTTCATAAATGCAATTATCCCTCTTAACTTCCTGTTTCACCCTGGATTCTGATAACATTAATGGATATGCAGTAGGGCTGACACTGAAATCCCAATTTAATGAATGAGAAATTGAGGTGTGAAGGAGATTAAAGACGTGGCCTATCTTAAGGATATGAATAGACAAGTCACAGAACAGGAAATGCAATTATCCAGTAAATGTATTTGAGTAGATGCTTACTTAAGAACACGTAACCGAAATGTCAACGAGAAGTCATATTTTTCCCAACAAAGTGGGCAAAAAAAGTGCAAAGAAAAAATACTTCCATTATGCCAAATAATAAGCAGTCATGATACAAAATAGCAGGTCTTGGCACACACTGCTGGTGGGGTGGAAGCTAGTTCACCTGCCCAGAATGTCATAGTTGTGTCCCTTAAAATGAAAAAGACCCATATATTGTTTATCACCAGCAATTTCTCAGTATTGACCCTAGAGAAATGCTTGCATGAATGCATGTGCCTACAAGGATGTTTGCATGAGAATGCTGACTCCAACATTTGCTTGCAGTAGAAAAATGTATGAAGTGACCTAAATGCCCACCATTAAGGGTATGGCTAAATTACCTGTAGCATATTCATACTATGGGATACTGTACAGCAGCTAAAAAGATTGAAGTATATCTAAGAACTGAAGTAGATAGATATCCCAAATTAATACAATTTCCATCCCAAAGTTAGACATTTGATCTGTGGTCGAGCACACCCTTCTGACAGGCAGTATGCTTGTTCTTTTCTCCCTTCATTTTTTCATTCATTCATTTATCAATCTTGACTGAACATCCACTTAGTTTCAACCATTTGAACTGTGGTAAACCTCTTCAATGATCAGCTGTTATGCATCCTTCAAGTCTCAGTTTACATGTCTCTTCTTCCAAGAAGCCCTGCTTACCTATTCATGCTGGGTTAGATACCCTTCCCATGTTTTCTCACAGCCCCCTGCCCCCCGTGCTCCTCACACCATAACACTTTTCATGCTGCAGTATAATATTTTTCATTTAGAACCGTGTGCTCATGAGGCCAGAGATCACGTCTATTAATCAGGGCTGTATTCCTAGCACAGAACAGACATTTAATAAATACTTGTTAAATGGGATAAGTATTATTTAACATGGATTATATTAGATTTTCACTAGTTGATGGATGGATGAATGAATAAATTAATACACACAAGAACAAAGGATGGAAGACAGGGTGAGAAACGGAAAGAGCTATAAAAAGAAATGAGGCTTAGGGAAAATAAAGAAAGAAAGAAAGTGGTGACTCAGCTCGAGAGCCATAGAAACAGCATATAAGAGCCACCTGTGCCTTCACCTGACCCTGATTTGGGCTAAAGTTTCCAAATCCTCTGAGGCTTAATATGGCATCATATATCAGTGTTATAACTAAGATCTGAAAGCAAGAGACTCATCTTCTGAGAGCCCACTTTGTGCTGCTTCTGACTTATTCCTTACATGCTCAACAAGTATCCATGGAGCCCCTACTGTGTCATATAAGTGTCATAAATTCTGTACTTCAGGTGAAGGAAAAACCACAAGCACTGTTAAATATAATACAACACAAACTGTGATCAAGGACTAAGGATCATGTTATAAGAAATTCATATTCCAAACAGGCTGGGATTCCAGGGATGGTGGCTCAACTAGCTTTCATTATTAGTTAGTAGGGGACACTTCTGGTCTCTGTTCAAACGTCATCTCATCAGAGAGGACTTCCTTGACCATCTATCTAAAAATCATTAAATCTTTTCCAACTGAGATATTATACGATAACATGCTTCTTTTATCTCTCCTCAACTACATTGTAATAATCAACGAAAGCAAAAACTTTTTCTTGCTGTATTCACTATTGCACCCCTAGAGGCTAGAAAGTAGTTAAGCTCATGTTGGGAGTCAACAGATATTTGCCGAGCAAGTAAATTGATGAATGAACTAAAGTTTCTGATTGATGGGTGTTCAAAGCATTTGACATTCAGAGGCAGAAATTTGGATGTGATTTGTAAAATTTGGACACACAAGAACGTCCACCCAAATCATATAAACATCTCCTTTCCTTATGTCTATTCATTTCCCCAAAGACTTATATTGAGAATGCCAAGGAGGTGAGATAAAATAGATATAGATTGTGTTGGAAGCTTTACAGGTCTGAATGTGAGAGAAGAATTAATAGATGACTAAATTGGGATACACGAATAAGCCAGTTGAGAGAGATGACTTTTAAGAGTGTTTCTAGCTCCAAATTGAGGATCCTAAGAAAACAGAGGCATAAACAAACACGCTTGTTCAACCAGAGAATGAATGATCAGGAGCACTAGCTTTGGAGTTGACAGATCTGCTTAAGACCCCAGCTTTGCCCCTTGATAGTTGTAAACTGTAATCCACATTCCTTCTCTGAGTTTCCAGTCCCTTTCTATAATCTGGGGATAGGACCGCCTACATTGTGGGGTTGTTGGGATGATTAAATCAAATGAGATTATCTATGTAAAGTCCCTATTTAGTGCCTGACACAAAGTACAAGCTTATTACATTTTGGCTTCTCCATTTCTCTTCAAATGCTAAACTCCTTCTCATTCTTCATTCCAGAACCATTTAAAGAACATTTACTCAGTGCTTACCTTGTGTCTATAATTGTTCTAGGTGCTTGGAATGCACCGGGAGAAAAAGAGGAAAGAAATCTAGCCCTCAGGGTGTTTACATTCTAGTTCTGAGTTTAGACTTCAATTCATCCAAGTTTGTGTTAGAAACCTCTGACTCTGTGTTTCTGTTTCTTTCATCAGAATATTATTTTACTGCAATGGCACTGCTTGCCTGTGCCTCTCTTTTCCCATAGACTGTGAGCACCTTGAGTTTTCAGCACCACTGGATCACCATTTCTTAACGTAGTGCATAGTGCCTAATAGATACCCAGTGAATATTTGTTGCATGAAGTGATGGATGAATGAGACAGACCAACGAGTAGATGGATAACGAGAGTGAGCTACTGTTCACTGTTCCTGGTTTGCTTTATACTTTTCTTTCTTAGTTTTGTCCAGAGTATTTACTTCTTGGAGAAATCTGAAGATTTCATATAGGCCAAGGAGCACAGTGCTCAGTACAGAAGCACTTGACAGCCAAGTGGAGAAAAAGATGCTTCCCTGTTATTTCTTCCCAGCCAGAAGCATAAAGAACTGCCTGTGTAACTTGTGTTATTGGACACCAAGACATCAAGGGTGGGCCACAGGGACTGACTGTGGACTAGTGGCCTCTGACTTGTAAGCCTGTCTTCCGCTTGCTATATTTAGAGCTTTGACCACATCGGATGCATTTCTCGGCTCTAAAATTCTGCCTTTACATTACTGCAGTAGGAGGTAGTGTGAGTAGCGGTTAGGAAGGTGAAATTTGGAATTAGACTTAGGTTTGAGGCCTGTCTATGCCATTACTAGCTGTATGAGGTTAGTTTAATCACTTCTCTGAGTTTAAGCTTTTTCACCTACCTCAGAAGTGTCTGTAAGGCACTTAAAGCAGAGGAAATACTTAGTAAAGGTTGTCATTATTATTGTGGTCCACATTTCAGAAGGGCATCCAGAGCCAGTGAGGTTTCCTCTGGGTACTGATTCTTACAGATAATCCCTATTGAATTCCTTTTACTACAGAAAAGTATATGAATCACCTGTAACCCCAGACACTTCTCTGTGTCTGCCCACAGAGAAGGGCTTAATGTGTTGTCCTCTCATTGTACAGATATGGAAACTGAGGTCCAAATAGGTGATGTGGTGTGTCTTTGTGTCATATGATGAGTTTGTAGCAGAGTTGGCACTGGTCCCCTTTCTTCTGATAGTGGCATTTCTCATTCAATAGAGGGGTTTCCACTTAAGGGAGATGGAGATGTTCCACATTTCTTTCTTGTCCTGGCCAAAAGTAATCAGTCTACTAGAAGTTTCCATGGGGTAAGCACAGAAGACTCTCTCTTCATCACTGTCATACCTTGGGAAACTATCTCCAGTGTAGATAACAGAAAGAATAAATATTTTTGTTGAGAGAAAAAAAATGAAGACAAAGGTCAAAGGGAATCATGTAAAGGGTAGAGTCAGGAAAGAAAAAGAAAGCATTTTTTCCCTCTCCTCTTTTTCTCCAAAACAGTCTTTATATAGAACTTGTATAAGAGCCAATTTATTTGATATGGAAAAAATGTGAAAGCAGCGAAATACACATACACACACATACACACACAAAGAGGTATTTGTGGAGGGGTTCAGAACTCAAATTACCAAGAGATAAAGGAGTTGAAATGGTAGGTTGATTTGGAAGGATGTGTTTCTCTTTTTTCAGCCTCAGAGAACATTCAGGTCAGGAAGTCCAGCCCAGCCCAGCCCAGATCTCCAATAAACTCCTTGAAACACAAAACAGTACAAGAGGAAGGCCAATGAAAGCCTCAGTCTAGCCCTTGTGGCTGTCACATAGTAGGGACTAAAGAAATATTTGGAGAGTGAATGAAAGAACAAATTGTGCGTAAGAGTGTCGACCTCAGTACTGATGATTTGGCATAGTATGTAGCACTTTTACAAAGTTGGCAGGAGTTCAGCACTTAAGTTTGCATGCCTTTAGGAAAGGGACTGGTCTGAGTCATCCTAATACTGTTTCCAGTGCAGAATCTGGCATATAGAATGTTCTCAGTACATATTTGTGAATTGAGCAAGTAGTTGCATGAGTGAAAGAGAACTTGGAGATTCCTGGACCTTGGAGACAATTTAGAGCAGTGGCTATTAAACTTTAACTAGCATCCAAATTACCTGGAGAGGCCCTGCACTCAGAGTTTCTGATTCACTAGGCTAGACTGGGGCCTGAGAGCCTGGCCTTTCTCAGTTCCCAGGTGATACTGATGCCGTGGGTCTGGGGCCACACTTTGAGAACTTGTTTTACTGCACTGGTTTTTAAACTTGGTTGCAAATTATAATCACCTTATGAGATTTTAAAAGTTCTAATGGTCAGGACTTATTCTTAACCATTAAATAAATATCTGAGGGGATAGAGAGTGGAAATGGGATACAAGGGAGACCTAGGCAATTTTTAAATGTCCCAGTTTTTAAATGTGCAATCCAAATTGAGAAGAACTGGCCAGGCACAGTGGCTCAAGCCTGTATTCCCAGCACTTTGGGAGGCCGAGGCAGGCAGATCACGAGTTGAGCTCTCAGACCAGACTGGCCAACCTGGTGAAACCCCATCTCTACTAAAAACACAAAAATTAGCCCAGCATGGTGATGCGTGCCTGTAATCTCAGCTGCTCAGGAGGCTGAGGCAGGAGAATTGCTTATACCTGGTGGGTAGAGGTTGCAGTGAGCCAAGATCGCACCACTGCACTCCAACCTGGGTGAGAGTGCAAGGCTCTGTCTTGGAAAGAAAAAAAAGAGAAGAACTAATCTAGTGCAACCTCCTGCATGCCAAGTTGAGGCATCGGAAGACTAGAAAGGACAAGTGACTCACCTAAGAGGGTAGAGGCAGTTAGTGATTTAGCTGAGATTTAGCTGAGAATAGAACTAAGCTAAATCACTAAGGGTGCTTTCATTTATTCAGTTTAATTTTCACCATTTCACACTTATCAACCCATGGCAGCTCTCACAGGCTCATAACTTGAGGCAAAAAAAATGAAAGCTGAGTTTAAACTGAGATTTTAAAACATCTATTATTTCTTCCCTCCATTGTTTTATAAAGAAAGTTTAAGTGGAAGCATATTATAGAACTCTACCACTCTAGACAAGTGAGGAGATGGAAGAGACAGGGTTATGGAATATTTTTAAGGCAGGACTATCCTTTAAATTTTAAGTACATTCTCAAACACAAACCACGTGCTCTTTCTGAGTTCTTAAACAGCTGTTCCTCATCTTTGATTCAATGAATTAGTAAGAGTTTGCCTGTGATGTGCACATTAATTGCTAGTATGTAAAAGGAAGTGCTAGTAAAGTGTTTGAAAGTGGTTCTGCCCTTTAAAAAGATTAAAAGTTTCCTCTAGAACTTGGTTTCCATTAATGATTGGCTTAGTGAATATTTTCAAGTAGACAGAGCGGAGATTGTCTTACATTATTTTAGAACCAAATAAAGAGCCACAAAAGGCCTATAGAAACCATTGACACCCAAATTAGATGGCGAAGACTCTATCCTTTTTGTAGATTAAAACAGAAGTTGGAATCATATCTTTAATTGAGCACCAGTTGAGTGCACTGGCTTAGAAGTCAGAACGAAATTCCAATCATTACCTTCACCACTTCCTAACTGTGTGATCTTGGATGAGTGACTTCACATCTCTAAGCCCCAGTTTTATTCTTTGTAAAATAAGAATAGTACGGCTGTGGTTGTGGAGAGGATGGAATGAGTAAAAGATGCAAAGACCTTAGCCCATTTTCTAGTACACAGGAAAAGCACCAATGGCTTCATTATAAGATGGTCTTCCTCCTAAGACAGAAATTCTGAGGATGTTTGGGGGAGAAGTAATAGAGAGCTGACTTGAGAAGTGAATAATTTTTTTTTTTTTTTTTTTTTTTTGAGATGGAGTTTCACTCTTGTTGCCCAGGCTGGAGTGCAATGGCGTGATCTCGGCTCACTGCAACCTCTGCCTCCTGGGTTCAAGCGATCCTCCTGCCTCAGCCTCCTGAGTAGCTGGGATTACAGGCATACATCACCACATCCAGCTAATTTTTTTGTATCATTAGTAGAGACAGGGTTTCACCATGTTAGCCAGGCTGGTCTTAAACTCCTGACCTCAGGTGACCCGTCTGCCTCGGCTTCCCAAAGTGTTGGGATAACAGGTGTGAGCCACCTCCCCGGCTGAGAGGTGAGTATGAAAGACAAGTACTACTTCACATAAGAGCAGTGAGCATCCAAAAACAGTGACGGAAACCCAAAGCTGCAAAGGCCTTAAGGATCAAGTGGGTTTGAACCACTGTTCTGCCTCAGGAAATAAGACAAAAACAAACGCTATTAAAGTTGATGTTCACTTTCCAGCACAATTTTTGTGCAAATACCTAGGACTGTGCCCAACCCCCAGTCAATCTACTATAACTTCACCCCTGATTCACCCACTGAAAAAGCAATCAAAATGCATAAATTGTCTTCAATTTAATATAAAAAGAAAATCATTCACAAACTTCAGTTCTTCTACTTTCATTAGTAATAAATGATTTTCTCACTGCTACTCTCATCCAACCTCCTTCATTTACTATTGGAATGACTAAAATTAAGAAAGGCTTATGAGGCTTAATGTCACACATCAGATTTGTCACTAAATCCAGGTCTAGTGGTCCCTTTCCCATTGCTCCTCCCATGATATCAACTCTGCCATGTTAAGACAAATCTACACCCAATGATGGGTTACAATCCATAGAATGAGTCTTGGCTGTGATGAACCTTCCCTTTCCTGTCCAGGCCTCTCTGACCTGCCTCACGTTTCTCCACAACCCACCCACTTAATAAACTCCCTATTCAGAGAGTGCACTTACATGTCTATGAATTTCCTATTGAGATGTAGGATGGAGGCCACATCCACCTGGAGAGGAGGGTCCCGGACCACCTTATACTGCAGGGGCTTACACTGTAGACAGAGTGGGGTATCTGCAGTGGAGGTCAACATGGCAGCATCGATCTCTAGGTGCTCGTCCAGCGTGTAGATCTGGATGCCGTACACCTCCTCGCCCACGTCCCGGAGCCTGATGGTCAGTGGGATGTCACAGAAGACATTCTGAGGACCCAGGGAGATGTTCTTCCCACTGACAGTCAACAGTTTGATGTCATTGACAGCTCCACTGGAGTCCCAGTCAGTGGAGACAAAGGTCACCCAAATGGTCAGAGACTCAGGGACCAACGGGTAGAGGAATTCCAGCTCGAGGTAGCAGCCTTGAGGCTCAGGGCAGGCTGGAGGAACTGTGTGTGGGTTGACAGCTGAATTTGGGCTCCAGGTGCGGACACTGGACTTACAGGGCTGTTCAACATCAGGATGACCTACGCAGAAGAGATGAGGGAATGAGTTCTTGAAGAAAGAGCTTTATTCTGATCCTTAGAGTTTCCTGTGGACCCCAGGAGAAACCAGCCTGACTAGAACTTAGACAGAGGGGAAAAGGAGAGGAAGGTTCTTGGTGTCTTGGTGAATCTGCTATACACACAGCATCCATCTCATCCGCACCCCTGCAATACAGATTTCAGAGGAATCACCAGACATTCAGTCAAACTGCTTTCATCTCATTACTGAGTCAATGTTCAGACTTTCCTTCCTCATCTTCCACTTAGGAGGCTGTGCTGCCTAAGATGAAAAGAAGTAAAGGCTCCAAATATAGAGTGAATCGATCAGGTTCATACAACTTGAAGTGTAAAGGTCAGCATTGGAACCAAGTTTTGTTTCATTTTGGAATCTGCATTCTTTGTTCTTGTCCCTATTGGATGCAGGGAACTCTAGAATAAATTAGAATCCTTGTGGTGTTACTGCCATTGGTAAAACCTACTTGGAATGACAGAAATCCTAACCCCACCCCCTGACCAGCAAAGAATATGTGAGCATAAATAGCATCCACCCTGCAGACTGAGGACCTGGGAGGAAACTGTCTACAACCATGAACAACAGAGCTGGAAGGCAGCCTTGGAGCCCTCTTATCTCTCCTCCTCCCCTTCTCTACATGCGGTCATTCCATACCACTGAGCTTCTCTGCGCTCTGTTCTGTCTGACTCAGGAAGGGGAGGGTTGGGTGAGGAGCAGGGAGAAAGAAGGAGGGATTCTTCTCCTCTTTCCCTAGGGAGATGATGCCTCATCCCCACTGATCTCAGCCTGCAGCGACTTCTGAATTTTTCTCTGCTGAGATCACATCTAGACTCCCAGAGAGCTCTTCCTTGCACTACTGAGAAAAGGAACCAGGACTCAATGTAGTGACTGGCTCTAATTTGTTTAAGGGAGCCTCATGAGAGAGACAGACCAGATGGTAAGATGAAGGACCTCAAGTTGTCCAACTAGCCACCTTAAAAAAAAATTAAGAGACAGAGTCCTGCTCTATTGCTCAGGCTGCAGTGGAATGGTCTGATTGTAGCTCATTGCAGGCTCGAATCCCCCTGCATCAGCCTCCTGAGTAGCTGGAATATAGGCATGTGTCCCCATGCCCACCTAGGCACATTCTTTTTTTCTTCAGCATCAGTGGTTTGTTGGGAGGGTGGTGGTGACCCTGGACATTTCTGAAGCAAATAAGGAAAAAAAAAAAAAGATCTTTGCTTAAAAATGCTTTGTGGTAATGTTTCAGGGTAACAGGAATCACTATAATGTCAACACTAGAAAGTTATTTGGAGTGAAGAAACTATGCCAGTGAAGGCTGTAAATGCCTCTAACCTCCTTGCCTCTGCTTAGCCAAGAAAAGAGAGAAGCCACCAAGTAGAGATGGAGAAGAGAAGAGGAAAAGAGAAGGAGGGGTGAGCAAATACACAAAGGCTTCTTAGACATAATGCATCAGAGCAAGAAAAGATGGATTTAATTACAAGATTTCCTCTATCTCTCCTTGGCTAGTTTCATTCATTATTTCCAGCAACTGCTGGCTCAAAGCAACCTGTAGTTTAGGGGAAAAACACAAGTAGGACTCCCCACCTAGCTGAAGCCTTTCTTCTTGTCTACTTTCCAACCCACTGAGTTCCTGACTCTCTTAACTTTGTGGGACGTTGACACACATGTATCACTTATTCATTCAGTCAACTTCATTGAAGGCAGCACATTACAGTATATGAAACACATCTCCCAGTCATTAGTTAACTCATCTGATTGTCATCAAAATCCTGTAAGACAAAATCGTTGTCATTTTGTCTCTATCAAAGAGCGCTGTTTCACTCAATGCCATGCAGCTTTTGCTTAATACAGTGCGCCTGGTCCATAGAGAATTCACATAGTGGATGCTCAATACATATTTGTTAAAGGAAGGACCTTCTATCCGGTTAACATCGAGTTAAAAGTTACAGCATGGAACATTAAGGCATGCTTCCTGATGGTGGGTGCCAGGTGAACATTCCACCCCTCCATGGGCTTTCTCCTGCAACTGGCAAGGGATAAAGTAATCTTTCTCCCTTCCTTGGAGAAAATGACTGTCAGTGGTGGGAAGCCACAGGAGAGCAAAGATGACAAATCTGCCTGGCTCATCCTTCCTCCCTAGTTTCTTGTTAATCAACAGAGGAACCAAATGCTTCCAAAGGACAGGAAGGTGAGTCTGGTCATTATACTCAAGCAAGTAAACAGGAGTAGAAATCTTAGCAAAGCTTGTGGTTGTCTGGTTATTAGAGACAAACCCTTAGATGTAAAAAAGAGTCCCTAGAGGCACTGAGTGTAACCATAACCAAAGCAGCAACCTCATTAATAATGCCAGCCTTCACGAGTTGCCCATCCTCAATGTGCAGGCACTGTGCCAAGGACATTACACGCCTCAGGTCTTTTTACGCTGGCACTAAGTCTGTGACGCAGGTCTTATGAAATTCATTTTACAGAAGAGGAAACTGAGACTCAGATGGTTCAGAAATTCCCTGGCAGGGAGTAGAATATGATATTGTTGGTCCAGGCAGTGTGCCAGGCTTTGAAGGAATGAAAGTTGGGTTAAAATATCAGTTATAGGGTTTCTTACTGTGTTACCTACTGTAATGTTACCTACCTCAGGGTTGCTGTAAACCTCGAATAGGATGAGATCATTAATAGATTCTCATAAATATATTAGTTCTGTCCTGGAAAGTAGGGAGGTATTAACAAGGAAAATATTGGTAAGAGGAGGTATTCCAAGCATGAAAACATTTGGGAGAGAGTGTCAGTTAAGGTTACTATGGTTTTGAGTACAATAGTAGAGCCACAAATGCTGAGGCTGATAAGCTAAGTAGAATCAAGATTGTGAAGTGGTTTGTATACCACTTTAAGGAAACTGAACTTTATACTGAAATAGATGAAGAGCTACTGAGAAATTTTAAGCAACTGAGTGACATCAGAGTTGCCTTTTAGGAAAACCACTGTTGGCCTGGTGTGGTGGCTCACGCCTGTAATCCCAGCACTTTGGGAGGCCGAGGCGGGCAGATCACTTGAGGTCAGGAGTTCGAGACCAGCCTGACCAACATAGTGAAACCCTGTCTCTATTAAAAATACAAAATTAGCTGGGTGTGGTGGCACATGCCTGTAACCCCAGCTGCTTGGGAGGCTGAGGCAGGAGAATCGCTTGAACCTGTGAGGCAGAGGTTGCAATGAGCCGACATCACACCACTGCACTCCAGCCTGGGCAACAGGAGTGAAACTCCATCTCAAAAAAAAAGAAAAAAAAAGAAAAAAAAAAGAAAGTAAGCCATCCATCCATCCACCCATTCATTCCATTTATTCAAAAAGTAACTATTCAGTGCCAGGTGTGTGTCCAGAGGTAGGCTAGGCTCCAAGAGAATAAGTTTGCCAACATGATCTCTGTTCTCAGGGAGCTTTTAGTCTTGTGAGACCAGTTAGGAGAGTACTGGACTAATGCAGACAATACATGAACTGCAAAAAAGCATGCAAAGAGATGGCAAGTCAGAATTCCAAAGGAGGAAAAATGAACACAGCTGGTAGATTGATTGGACATGTAGTTGCAAGGTAAGGACAGGGGCTGAAGAAAAGAAGCAAAGAGAGAAGGGAAGGAAGGAGATAAGGAAAGGGGAGGAGGAAGTGTGGAAGTGAAGAAAAGAATAAAGAAGAAAAGAGAAATAAGCGCAGAAGCCCTGTTACTTCATTATTAATAGATATTCTTTTGTATATATGGTGATTAAATGAAAAATTACATATTTATATAAGTTGTCCACTAAAAATAAGGTCATATATGTGTATAGACATATATATTTATACACACTCATGCTGATCTACATTTACATTTGTGAAACATCATACAGGCACCCATTATATATCTATGTATATATACACTGCAGCTGTTGACACAAATATAGTTATAAAAACTTGCTGCCAAGCTTTTTTCCAGGTGAATAGTTAAGAACACCTGAAATATTCTGGGCAGAAAAATAGAGAAAACACACAAATGAGAAAAAATGAAAACAGTTATTGCCATGTGCTAATCTCTCATGGAAAACCCAACACTTGGGATCTATTTTATACTTGCATAAGTGATCTTAACTGGGATTTGAGTCAGTCAGATCAAGAAATTTATATTTATCTAATTTATAGGCTACAGATATAACATGGCATCAAATATCTCAAAAATATTTATGTATGAAATACAGTTTTTACTCAAGAGGTAGGAGCACAACCACTGTCTATGAACAAAGGCAAACAGTTCTATGACTGTATTTACCTTCTTTGAAATGAAGTTAATGAAATGCAGTAGATTTCCAATAAAGATTTGTCAAATGAAGAGTCTTCTGCTAGTTAATATGGGATTATATGAAAAGAAGTTACAGCTCCATGGAATATTAGAGCTGGAAGGGACACATTACAGTTCAACTTTTCATTCTGCGGATACAATGCCATTTTCAGAGAAGCTATGTGACTCACTCAAGGGCACAGAGTACATCAATAGTAGGTCTGAGACCATGATCCAATCCTCCTCCTTTCCCTCCCCTGCACTCCCCATGTTTTTTCCCCAATCCTACAGATATGTCTGGCATTGCTCATGAATTTGGGTGTTTTAAGTTAGTTGGGGAAGTCCAAAAACTTAAACATGCAAAGATAAATAGGATGAGAATGAGTTGAGGAATAAATTGCAGAGTTTGGCTCATGGAAAAGTTTATTTCTTCAAGGATATTAAAAGGGTCTGAGCCAAAAGGATCACAGAGACTGTAATAGGATGCTCTAAAAAAAGAACAGTGTCTTTTCCTGGCCCACATGTACTAAATTTACATAGGAGGAAAACCCGGGTCTGCTGGGTTTCCTTGGAGCTCCGAATTGGCTCAGGGAACCAGAGACCTCAGTGCCTCCAGTTGAACTCCATTCTGCATATTATGCTTTAAGAAGGTCAGGAACAAACTAGGAGCAAACTTCACCAACTAATAGTCGCGTTGGATGTAGGTGTGGGGAGATGTCTGGAAATAATTTTACTTAAACAAGTGGTAGAACAAAGCAAGATAATTTTAGCCAGAGACATCTCAGGGGAGAATCTTGCTAATTCTACCTTCCAAGTACCTCTCAACCCCATGAACTTCTCTCCAGTCTCACAACCACCGACCTCACCAGCCCACCATCATTCCTCAGCTGGATTTTGGCAACAACCACCTTGCTGCTTCCCTTCCTCCAGCAACCAAATTCTCTTGATCTCTTCTTCACACAGCAGCCTGAACAATCTTTACGACACCCAAGTCATACCATATATCATGCCCTAAGGCACATGGTTTTCTCATTGCCCTCGGTATGAATCCAAACCCTTCCTCACCTGGCCATTATCCATCTCACCTAGAGTCTTACCTCTGCCACCTCCACCTTGTTTTACATGTTCTGAACCTACTTAAACTCTTACAGCCTTACTGAACTTTTGCTTATGCAGGTTATATCTATCAGTAGTTTCCATATTGTAAACTAAAACCAAGAAATTTGAAAATTCAAGAATACGTAAGAGTGTGTTCCATTAGCTATCAGAGCACAAATGACATCACATGTCATGTGTCCATCAGATAGCTCCATTGGACTCTCAGGAGTGAATGAGAGTGGAAAAAGCAAATGATGTCATACGTAATTTTATGAAAACACTTTTGACTTTGAGGACACCCTATAAAAGTTTCCAGGAACCCCATAAGCCTCTGAACTAGATTTAGAAAACAGCCACTCTGTGAACATACCAAACTTTTTCACATTCTCAGATGCACCTTGTTAACAATGTTGTGATATTTCGTGAGAAGACTGAGTCTCCAGTTCAGAATGAAGTCCTCTTCTTATGGGCCCCCAGCACCACTTGGTACTTCTATTACCATAAGCCTGTTCACATTGAATGGCAATTGGCCATTTACTTATCTGAATTCCCTAGCAGACACTCAACATTGCCTTACCCATGTGCCCAAGACAGTGCCCAGCATATAGTGCCTGTGTTGGTCACTAGTGAGACGGGTTCACTAGATGCAAGTATGCAAAATGTTGTCAGGTGGCAGAGACACATTCTTTGTGACAACCCAAAGTGGGTTCAGTTTGGGTGGAAAAATTACAATTGCAGATTTCAAGAACTTTCTAAAAAACTGGAGCTTGAACAGGTGCCAGGGAACCTCAGTGAGGATGCACATAGAGGGGATTCCTGCACTTGGGGGGAGCCCAGGCCTGATGACCCCAGGCATCCCTCTCAGGTCTGACAGCCTGTGATTCTGTGAGGCTGAACTGAGGGCTTTTCCCAGACATCCCTCTTGCTTTACATTCCAGATGGATTTGTTTAGACTTCCCAAGTTTGACTCTCATTTTTATTTTAAGCTACTTTAAAAAATAAAGTGCGGTGCCGTCGTTTTTCAACTTCACTTTCCTCTCTGATCCTTCCCCCTTGCTTTATTCTATCTCTGGCTTTTTCTTTTCAACCTTCTTTCTAAAAATATAGAGGATAGCGGAGGAGTTCTCACTGGTGTTCAGTGAGAAGACTGATTCCGCTCCCTCTGATGCACTGGTGTAATAGTGTGCTCGCTCAGTGACTGCTGGCATGAGCTGACCTGCAGAGGAGCAAGAGGGACTGGGTGGGGGCAGGGTCTATGTGCACAACCCAGAGGACCAGTGATGGGGAGATGAAACAATAAGAGGAAAATATGGAGCCTCTGCCAGCCTGGTTCTGAGGCCAAGTGACAACAAGCGTTTGGCAAAAGGTATTCTTCTCTTAATTTCAATAATGATGTAAGAAAGCACAGAGATCATTGGTTCCTTGGGAAGCTGGTGAGACACTCCTGAGCAGGGAAAAGTCTGATAGTGGGTGGAACCCATAACAGTGGCAATCATAAGGCACTTCCATTAAGTGTCTTACAGGTAAATAGATCTCAAAAAGAGGGTACATAGAAGAAATTAAAAGGAATAGTTGCAATGCATGTGAAAGTGCTCTGTATAGTCTAAGAAATAACAGAAGAAGAATCAAAGACCACTGATGCCTTGAAGCCCCAAAATATTTGTATTGACTCTAAAGTGACCTTGTTTGTAACTAACTACAAGCACTTGGGGACTGAAGGATATATAAATACCCCCAAGACACTGTGCTTGTATCAGGTGTGTGGCCTTGGGCGCCTCTTTAATATCTTAGTGCCTTTGTTTCCTCGTTTGTAATATGAGAACATGTTAGGATGGTGCAGGTGCTCAAAAAGTGTTTGTCAAATGGATGAGCGCTTGACTACTAACCTTGCAGGATGATGTTAATCAAATGAAATGATACATGAGAAAGACCCATAAAAATCATACTACTCCAGATACATTGAAAGACCTGTTCTTTGCACACTCCACCTGTCAGTGAGCTTCCAGAAGGCTGACTTACCTTCTGCTTCACGAGGGCTCCAGTGTCCTGATGGGCTGCAGGGCATTGGGGAAGAGGCGTTGAAAGCATACTGTACCAGGATTCTCCCTTCCAGGCAAAGATCACATGCTGATCCCAATTCTCTAGGAGGCCAAGGAAAGAGGGAAAATGCACCGACTTAGGAACAGTTGAATGAGCAACTGATGGGACTAGGCCAGAGTCAATGGGGCAGAGGACACAGCAAATCTGTGTTTCCCCCTTTCCTCCCTACATATGCCAAGGTTTCTAGAAATAACCATAAGTGAAATGCCTCCCCATTGCCCAGCAAGAACCTCGTTTGGGCCTAAGTGGCCTCTGTTCTGATGATGTACACATTTCTCTGATTTTTAGCAGCACAAAGTCAACAGGCTGAAGACTCACCACCTGCGGTAATTTTAATTTTATCAGGCATGTAAAGTTCCACTGAGGATTTGCAATGTAGTTATGAGAAAACCTTTTGCTCCATTTCATTCTCAAAGTTTACTCCTTTTACAATATTTATCAGGTACCTATTATGTGCCAGACACCATCCTGTGTTTTACGCATTAAATACGAAGAGGGCACGGTTCCTTCATCTGAAAATAAGAGGGCTGGATTAAACGATGGCTAAAGAACCTTCCAGCCTTGACATTCTGTGGATGGATGAGTCACTCCTCGATTTTACAGTCAAAAGCAGTTTCTCTACCATGCCATCTAATTCATTTTAGCAGCTTTCCAAGGGGCTAGCCAATCCCTCAATGGGACCAGTCCCAGAAGTGGAATATTACGATGGCTTCCCCTACCAACTTGTGTCTTGTGTATCTGGATTCAATCTTCCTTTGGCCATAGCAGTCTCTGGGATTCTACTCATTTTCCAGATTTGGCATCTGTTTATGAGGCAGTTGTGGAGAAGGGAGAGGAATGAGTCCTCTTCTCCTGTCTTGTTGTGAACAAAAAACAGCAAATCTGAGTGACCTCTGCAGAGGGACTGGAAATGAAATCTCGGGAAGATGTTGAGAAATGTCCCAGCACAACCCGTTATTTCTCAAAGTGCAATGGTCCTGATGATAACTCTGTCATAGTTCCTGGAAGAACGTCTGTGCTTTGGCTACCTGAAAGGATGCAAGGGAGAAGCCAGGTCTGAAGCCTTATGGCTTTCCCCTCACAGAGACATTCACTATGCCTCTGGGCTCACACAGTCAGGAACCTTGTGCTTGTAAGCATCACAGTGTGTGGTTTCTCCCTGTTCCTCCTCCACACAGCTGACAGGAGATCATCCCCAAACCTCAAGATGAACAGGTCATGCCCCTGCTTACCTCTTTCTGTGATTTTATCCCCTAATGCCCTGTGATGTGGTATACAATCCTCTTTCATACTATCCTCTGCTTCACTCTAGCTTTGTTTCTCTCCACGATAAGCTGTGCCTACCTATCATGTTGTGTCATGTTACCCAAATCCCCTCTGCAGACTTTTTTCACTTGGCTGATGTTTCTCCTCCTTCGAGTTCACCTTGGACATCATTTCCTCTGTGAAGACATTTTTTTCGACATGCAAGAGAGTTTCCCCCAAAAGATCATGAGGTCCTTGAGGACAAAGTCAATATCTAATAACTATCTTTTTATCTCACACGGCACAGCACACAACTTATTTTATAATGTTGGTCAGTATAAGCAGTTGAATGGATGCATGGATGGATGGATGGATAGATGGATGGATGGATGGATGGATGGATGGATGGATAGATGGATGGATGGATGGATACCAGTCACTTAGGCATGTGCTAATACTCATGGCTAACCTAGTGCAGACCTTCAAATTGTAGGTTTTGCGTTCTCAGCCTAATCATTGTAAGTATGAACCCATATGTAGGTGGAAATTTTGCAAGCACACTAATATTAATATTCAGTGATAAGATAATCATTAAATAGTCCATGGTTAATATGCTTAATGGAATGGCAAGCAGTTATTGCAGAAATATTTATAAAGATTATGCAACTTCATGGAAAATGTGTAAGCTATAATATTAAATGAAAAAGTCACATCCAAAGCTAAATCTACAGCAGTATCTCAATGTTCAAATAACCTTATGAAACAAAATATTATCAGCAGCAATTTCTGGGAAATGGAATATAGGATGATGGATCCCACCCCCTATTATTACTCTTTCTGGTTTTCTAAATTTTCTCAATATTTTAAATACATGAGTTACTCTTGGAGTAGCAATAATAACAATTATACAAATATACTCATATGCAGAAAAGTAGGAGTGGAGAGAGAGACTTCCTCAGCACTGCTAATGAAGGCAGAGTTCCCTTAGGATGACCACAATCCAAGCTTAGTGGCTCTGAGTCACATGACTGGCTTTAGATTGACACTGGGATTACAAATGTTCTGGGATGAATTCAGGAACCATGCTGACCTTTATGGTCATTCATTCCTTCTTTCTATATCCCTTAGATGTTTTATTGTGGGCGATACACAAAAAGCCACCTGAGTTTCAGTGAATTCTTGATATGTCCCAGGCTCCCAATAAATACTTTGATGAGTGCACAAATCATCATCCAGCTGAAGCATATGTATGATGTCCTGTCCTACACATCTAGGAATTGTATGTGTTTCCTAACTTTTGCATTCATTTTGTCTTCATGGGTACCTATATTTACACATAAACATACACAAACATGCACAATGAAATCATAGACATGCAGGATACCAAAGCTGGGAGAGCTCATCTTTCTTACTTGGGTTTCATGAAAATCAAAGCTTAAAGCTCTAAGTATGTGCTGTCCATTATGGCAGCTATTAGCCTTATGTGGCTATTTAAATTTAATTTAATTAAAAATAAATACATTTTGACATTTGATTCTTCAGTCACACCGTAACATTTCAAGCCCCAGTTGGCTAATGGCTGTAATCTTAGTGCTGATATAGAATATTTCCATGATTGCAGCAAATCTTATTGGACAGTGTTTCTTCAAGGCATCCATTATGTATAATGAATTAACTTGTCTCCTATGAAACTAAAATAGTACTTATTATGTACCATCTTTGGGAGAAATGAGGAAATAGTTACTTAAATCATTTTCCACGTCTTAAAATTTAGAAGAGGAACCTTAGTTGAGAAAGGCCAGAACTTCTTTGACTTACGGATCAGAAAACTGAGACCAAAGGCAGAGGGAATGGATGAGGTCACAAAGACTTCAGACCCAGATTTCTTGGTTTTCAGTCCAGTACTATTTCCAATACACCATGGCCAATTGTCAGATAACTGAAACCACCCAGTCAACACGTGTTTGCAAGACAGATAAAAATAAAGGAGTTAGGAAAACCAGGGGTGGCCTTGAATTATTTATTCAGTTGCCCATGTGTGAGGACACAGGCTGTGGGAGGATCTGAATATGTTTTTTTAAGGGAAACCCTTGTATTCTCTTAGACCACAGATGTGAGAACAGCAGGAGGACATGAGGATGGCCAGGGGCGAGAGGTTGGCATTGATGGATGTAGTGGAAAACACCAGAGGCTTTGCAGAGAAAGGGAATTTTCAAGTAGCTAAACAGCTCTGGAAAATGTTGCACAAAATGGGAGCTGATATTTCTTGAACATAGAGTGTGTGTGCTTGGCATTTCACAGTTATCTTGCTGAATTCTTCACAAAAGCTAGGTGACGTGGGCATGATTAGCACATTTTGATGGAAGAAGACCCAGAGGATCAGAGGTGAGATGGCTTTGCTCAAGGTCCCATTGACTGGGAATGATAAAGCTGAGGATGGGAAATGGATGACCTGACATTAAAGCTTGTACGCTTTCTACTAAGCCAACTTGCATGAGTATAAATTCCATCTGTGTGGGAGAGTGATATACATTAAAGACAGTTCCATTTCTTTACAACAATTTATTGAACTTGTGGACTGACTTCTTTTAGCCATAGACTATGGTCAATGTAGCTGCTAACTCTAATTAGATATGTTTTGGAAATGTCAGTTTTAATTTAACGTATGATAACTATGTTATGAAATCTTAAACTGAACAGAATAGCGATTGTATGAGCCTCAAGAACCAACTGACTATAGGTTATTAAAAACATATTGATTGAAGCTGAGGACACTGTGTAATAGAGACATATCTCATTACACAACAATTAACCCTCCAATAGGTTTCCAACAATCAGGTGGTATTTATTTAATGGACAATAACTGCTTTATGAAATATAAATTAAATACATACACAGGAAGCTTCATTTACAAAACTTCCATTTTTAAGTGGAATGGAGGCCAAGGCTTGACCAAAAGTCTGATACTTCTCATCACCACAGAAAAAATAAATAAATCTATGGGCTGCTGGAAAGCTCTGAAGTGTCACACGAGGTTTCCCAAACCCAGCTCTGCGCTCCCAGTGAGGATGGCTGGGGCAGGGGAAGGGGAATTTCTACAGAGAGTGTAGGAAGTGCATTTCCTGCCCTGATGATCACATTTGCCAGCTGCCAAAGAAGGTTCTAGACTCAGGTACTGATGGTAATGTGATGAAAAATTAGTGCCCACATTTTATGTGGTACTGGGATCAAATATGTTTCAAAAATTTTTAAATTTTATTTTAATTGACATATGATTGTGTATATATTTATGGAGTACAGTGTGATGTTTTGATATTTGTTTACAATGTGGAGTGAATAAATTGGGCAAATTAACAAATCCATCATCTCTCACACTTATTTTTTTTTGGCAAAAACATTTGAAATCTATTCTTCTCACAAATTTGAAATATACAATGCATTATCATATATTAGAGTCACGATTCTGTGCAACAGATCACTAAAGCTTATTCCTCCCATCTACCTGAAACTTTATGCCCTTTGATCAACATCATCCCTTTCTCCACTCACACCACCTGCCTCTGGTGGTCATCATTCTACTTTCTACCTCTATGAATTCAATTTTTTTAGATTCCACATATATGTGAGATCATGCAGTTATTTGTCTTTCTGTGCCTGTCTTATTTCACTTAGCATAATGTCTTCCAGGTTCATTCATTTTGTTGAAAATGACAGAATTTTCCCCCTTTTAAGGCTGAATAGTAGCATTCCACTGTGTATATACAGATGCTCCTTGATTTACAATGGGGTTAGGACTCACTCAATAAACCTATTTTAAGTTGAAAATACGGTAAGTTGAAAATGCACTTTTGACTTAGATATTTTCAACTTAAAATAGGTTTATACCATCTTAATACTCAAAGAAATGCTGAATGCATATTGCTTTTTAATCACTGTGAAGATAAAAAAGTGGAAGTCAAATTATCATAAATTGGAGACCATCTGTGTACCACATTTTCTTTACCTGTTCATCTGATGATGGACTCCTAGGTTGACTGTATTTTAGCTATTGTGAATAATGTACAGTGAACATGGGAGTGTAGCAATCTCTTTGGCATACTAATTTCAATTTCTTTAAATATATACAGAGAATTGAGATTCCTGGATTATATGGCAGTTCTATTTTGAATGTTCTGAGGAACCCCCATACTCTTTTCTGTGATGGCTATATTAACCTACATTCCCACTGCCAGTGCTCAGGTGGTCCCTTTTCTCCACACCCTGGCTAACACTTGTTATCTTTCATCTTTTTGGTAATAGCCATTCTAACAGGGGTGTGGTGATATCTTTTTGTCGTTTTAATTTGCCTTTTCCTGATGACTAGTGAGGTTGAGCATTTCTTCCACATAGCTGTTGGCCATTTGTGTGTCTTGAAGTGTCTATTTAGGTCCTTTGCCTAATATATCTTTGACATACACACAAATGCAGACAAATACACTTGTAAATGAGAATTTCTTGCTTCTTTTTGTGGCTTTTATTTATTTTTTCTTGCGGGGGGCAGTGTAATGCCTTTTCTCCAATTCTAGTTTTGAAACAACTTAATGAAAGCACATAGGAGTCTGAGATAACACAATACAAAACAGGAGCTGAAGCCCAGTCCCTACCACTTTCTATGGCTCTCTGGTCACCTTTCAGCCTCTTTCAGCTCCAGTTCTCTTTTTATCTAGCAAATGAGGAAGATGATTCGTTTTGTACAAGGTTACCAGAAAGATTACATAAGATTTTGTATGTAAAGCATTTGGTAGAGAATCCCTCACATAGTAAGCACTTGATAGATCCCAGCAACTACAATAAAGTAATATTAACTAATTGTTAGCATGGTTATTATTTTTGCCATCATTAATATATCACCATTAGTAGATGAAGCATCCCAAAGAAGGGCTGGGCGTAGGGGTAATACACTAATCTTCTCTGAATTACGGCAAAATTCCAAAATAGATGCAAATACCTTGGTCTATTTTCATGACCCTTTTAAATCTGGTCCCCTTAGAGCTTGAGCTCCTCAAGGAGTCTATATGGGGGAAAGTATCACAAGAGACCATTTGATTCAGGTCTCCACCTTCAAGCCACTGTAGTATCATTAGACCCAGTTTTCAGGGAAGGGAGAATTAGGCTTAGAGAGAGAAAGTGACCTTCTCAAGGCCATGTGGTTAATGAACAGTCAGGGCAGCAGAACAGAGGTATCTTGTGCCTTAGTTTATCATTCCCTGGTCTTATAAAAATGCTACCTTTAGTTCTACAAAATAATAAAAAAAAATTTGGCACAGTAGAAAATTGTGTTTATATGTTATATATGTATATGTATTCTTTTTTTCTTTTCTTTCTTTTTTTTTTTTTTTTTTTTGAGATGGAGTCTCACTCTGTCACCCAGGCTGGGGTGTGGTGGTACCATCTCGGCTCACTGCAACCTCCGCCTCCCGGGTTCAAGCGATTCTCCTGCCTTAGCCTCCTGAGTAGCTGGGATTACAGGCGCCCCCGACCATGCCCGGCTACTTTTTGTGTTTTAGTAGAGACGGGGTTTCACCATGTTGGTCAGACTAGTCTCCAACTCCTGACCTCGTAATCTGCCTGCGTTGGCTTCCCAAAGTGCAAGCCACCATGCCCGGCCTTGTATATGTATTCTTTTATGTAAATATGTACTTATATACAAACGTGATACACACATATATAATCCATATATAAGTATATATATGATATAATCTAATTGAAATATAATATAATATAATAATATAATATAATATAAACGTTTTTGCCTAGGCAATCACAACTCCTGAGCTCATGGAGACAAGACTAGTACCTCCATCCCAGAGGAGGTCTGTAGCAAAAGAGGGTTCCAAGTTTCTAATAACAAAGTGAATCTAAGTACCCATTCACTTAAAAATATTTATTATTATTTATTCGTTTCTATTAACAACCATTTATTTATTCCCTGATCCCAAATTTAAAGCATGCTAGGTGGTGGAGATACCTTTTGAACAAGAACAAGAAATGCAGTAAAAATCCCTCTCCAACTCAGCTTCCCTTCCAAGTTTCCCTCTTCTTGGCAGGAGAGAGAGAAAGGGATCAACATTACACAGGGCACACTCACCTTTCAAAGAAATGGCCATCTATAGGTGGGAACCACTCCAGTGTCACAGAGTCCGTTGTGTGGCCCACAACTTGGGGAGCGAGGGCAACAGGCGCCGGTTTCCTGGAGGGCTGCCAGCTCTGGTAGACCAGGTCCAGGTAACAGTGCATTCTGGCGACTTGATTGGGCGTGAAGGAGTCCGTACAGTCGTCATCTGCAAGCAGGCAGAGGGAGAGATAAGCATCATGCTGCAAGGGCAGGCAGGCATACGAGAGAGTTATGACGGCTCCTGGCGGCCCGAGAGCCAGCACCCAAGTCGTTCCTTGCCAGCTCTGGGCTGGCCTCTTCCAGCGCTCAAGAGTTAATGACCTGTGAACAAATTAGTGTAGTCATCACTTCTGGAGACAGGTGAGAGGAAACAGGAGGGAGGGAACAGTGGATGGAACTGAAAAACTATGGCTGAGACTGGGAAGAGAGCAGCCCGGAGGTCATGGCAAAGGACACAGGCAAGACGAGCTATTTCCCACAGCCCCCAGATCCACCGGGTACTAAGTCAACAATTCCATTACTTCCTCCCTCCCTCAACCCCCACTCAATACGTCTCATTCATTCATTCATTCACTTGTTTATGCACTCACTCAATCATTCATTCATTGATGCACTCTGGTTCCAACTCATTCCTTCACATTCTTTCATCTACTCATTTATTAATTTCACTGTTAACTGACGTGGTGATATTGCCCTTCAAACAAATCTTCTGAGTGTCTACTACATTTCCGCTCTGTGCCCAAGGGCATGGAAAGATAAAACTTTAAAAGTTCCTGCCCATGAAGAGGTACCAGTCTAGTTATGAGGTCAAGACCAGTCCAATGTATGAGTCAAGGTTGTTACAAGGCTGCTAAAGTCCATGATGTCGATCAGTGATAAGGGAGGAAGACAGCATGGGTGGGGGCAGGGACAGGCAGGTGACCAGGAAGTCTTCTAGAGGAGATAGTTGAGGTTGATCAGATTGCATGGCTAAGATTGGAAAAGAAAGGAGAGGGGCTGCAGGAGAAAGTGCTGCACGACTACAGAGGCATGGTGCCCTAGGCAGAGAGCACAGGCCAGGGAGTAAGGCAGACCTGGGAACAAGCCAGGTAGTGTGCATGCTGAAAATATGAGTAGTAACATCTTCCACTCAGTGCTGCCATTGGTCCACTGTGCTTTAGACACGGTAAACCTCTTCCTTTCTCTCGAGTTTTGGAGAGATTACTATTATGCATTACTATTTTCCTTATTGTACACAAAAGGATATTAAAGCTGACAGAGGGTAAACAACTATTTTAAAATCACAAAGCTAGGGATACATCTGGGATTTGAACCCAGGCAGTCCTGACTTCAAGGCCGTGCTTCTGATCAATATGAGAACTTCTTTACAAGCATAAATGAGACATTGTATGGATATAAAATCTTGCAGGTGGTTGATAAATGGGAGTTGAGTCTGAGGCTAAGGGAGCTTGGAACACAATCTCTCAGGTGTCTTTGGATCTAACGACCTTTGATCCTAATCTCTTTTCCAGGGTATGACCTAAGACCTGGCCCTGAGGGAGAACGCTTGCTTCGCATTTCTCCCTCCAGCAGTTTCATTCAACTGCCCCAGGGGCAGGACAAGGCACTGTTTTGGCTTAATTTCCAAAAACACCACTTCCCAGAGGTGTCCACCTGGTCAGGGAGCCCACAGCTAGGCCCCAGACAGAGGAGCACAAGGCTCTTGCAATCTTAAAATAAATCTGCTACTGGGAATCCTGCAGCATATACTGGTTTCTTCTTATCAAACAAACATTAAATACGTTTGGGCAGGTGCTGGACAGTTAGACATGGCTTTGAGAATCCAGCTTAGGGAAGGGGCAGAGGTGTAAAGGAGGTTCTATACAGAAGTTGCCTTAAATCCCCTTAGTAATTTTTTCCAATCTCCTTTCCAGCACCCCAGGTAAGTCTTTAACACATTAGGAGAAGCAGAAGAGCCCAGTGTCTCTTAAGAAACACAGTATAGTGAATAAACGAGTAAATCTCTCTCAAACCCAGATCCCACCATGTAACTCCTGAATACCAAACATTCTACGGCTCCCTATTGCAAGGAAAGAGTCCTCAGTCCAAAAAGGGCCAGATAATTGGACACTTTTTTCTTTGTTGCCATGAACTTTTGACTTCATCTCGAAAGCTTTGGAAAAGCCACCGAATAGGTTAGATACAGGAAAAGGGCATGATGGCTAAGGGAAGAAGTATGGCCATGCGACTAGATTAGTGCACATAGATTCTGGAGTCAAATGGACGAGTGATTTTCTGCCCCCAGTGCCTCAGTTACCCCATCTGTGAAGTGAAGACGGTGATGATAACACGATTGCTCATTTCAAAACACAGCCAAGGTGCAGGGATGTGGGGTACTAAGAGCAATGCCTGTCCCATGATAAATGCTAGTAAATGGGAATTGGAAATAGTGTGTATGTAGTGTTTGTATATGTTTGTGTGTGCTCATGTATGTGTGAGTGTTATAAAACTGGAAGCAGGAAAAAAATTCAGGATATAAAATATGCATTCTCTTTGATCTAACAATAAGGAATTTATGGATTCAAAAGATAGATACTCTGGGATAAACATGGGTAAAATAGACATACAAAGATGTTTCTTGAAGCATAATTTATAATGGTGAAAATATTACAAATAGCACATCTGTTCATTTACAGGGAAATGGCTGTGTACTTTAAGGCACAGACATAGAACAGAATACTAATCAGGCATGACCAAAAAATGAGATAACTTTAAGACTCAGTTCCCTCATGCATAAATTGGGG
Organism: Mandrillus leucophaeus; assembly: GCF_000951045.1. Lineage (NCBI taxonomy): Eukaryota > Metazoa > Chordata > Mammalia > Primates > Cercopithecidae > Mandrillus > Mandrillus leucophaeus. The sequence goes on along the minus strand of NW_012100433.1, from coordinate 441,579 downwards.
GCATTTAAATAAACTCCAAACCATGAATTTGTGAGAATTCAACAAGCAAGAGCACAAAAAGCATTTATCAAAATGAATGATGCTGAAAAACAGTAGGTTTTTTTCCCTGTATAAATATCTACTCTACTTGCTTCCCCACAACAAAAAAGTATATTTTTCTTTTATAACCTAAAAAGGAAACATTTTCACATTTGTCGATAAAAAAAAAAGTTTGAAAAAATGGATAGGTGATGGAACCTAGTAGGGAGACAGGAATGTATTTGAACTTTAAAGCTGAAGTTGAAGCTGGACACAGTGGCTCTCTCCTGTAATCCCTGCACTTTGGGAGGCCAGGGTGGGCAGATCACGAGGTCAGGAGTTCGAGACCAGCCTGACCAACATGGTGAAACCCCGTCTCCACTAAAAATACAAAAATTAGCCAGGTGTGGTGGTGCATGCCTGTAATCTCAGCTACTCAGGAGGCTGAGGCAGGAGAATCACTTGAACCTGGGAGGCAAAGTTTGCAGTGAGCTGAGATCATGCCACTGCACTCCAGCCTGGGTGACAGAGTAAGACTCCACCTCAAAAGAAAAAAAAAGAAAAGCTGAAGTCGAAATCTATCCCAAGGTGCACTACTTGGAGACTTAGCAGCTATCAAAATCTTGGGAGAGGTACCAAAGGGTTTTCATTTACCACAAAAACTCTGTCTCAATTAGCTAATGTTTAGAGTCGGCCCCACTCGGCTTCCGTCCCCCCAGTGCCTCCCCTCTTGAAATCTATGGCCACTTCTTCTGGTCTCCAGGACTGGCCAGCTCATCTTGTTCTTCTGTCTGCATCTTGTCCCAAAGCAGAAAGAACTTCGGGACTTCAGCACTGGGAAGCCTATGCTAGTCCCCACGCTGTTGATACAGTACCCTGGGTTTGCTAACTGAAGCTTGCTCTCAAGAACAAATGTTCACCTGTGGCTGAAAGGCCCCACTGCATGGAGGTTCAGGACATGAACACCATGCCTTCACTCCACTTAGGACCTTGGGCACAATGTTGACCCCCTGTCAACCACATTTTCACCCACCATAAAATGAGGAATAAGATGTTACCTGTCTCATAAAGCTGATGAGAGCATTTAACAAGCTAACTAATGTCTAGTGAATGGATAACTAAGTTGCCTTGTGTAAAACTCTCTGTCTTTTTGATGCTTTTAAAAATAATGATAGTAATAATAGTCATAATAATAAATGTAGATAATAAATTTATAATAAAAAATTCACTGTAGAATATTTGGAATATGTTGAAAATGTTACAAAAAATAAACATACCCTGAACTCATTACCTATATATAATAAAATTGATGTCTAAGTATATGTGTGTATATGTATGTATATGTATCTGTTTGTATATGGACGTAAATATCTACAGTAAATTTCTGTAATTCTTATCACATACATATGTACAGGTCTTACACGATATATATGACTTTCTGACCCTTTTCACAGTAAGTAGTCAATGAATAATCCTACTAATCATCATTTGTTGAGCACTGATTATGATATCAAGGACAGTTCTTTTTTTTTTTTTTTAACTTGCATTTTAAGTTCAGGAGTACATGCACAGATTTTTTACGTAGGTAAACTTGTATCATGGGAGTTTTATAGATTACTTCATCACCCAAGTATTAAGGCCAGTACCCATTAGTAATTTTTCCTGATCCTCTCCCTCCTCCACACTTCAGTAGACCCCAGTGAGTGTTGTTTCCCTCTATGTGTCCATGTGTTCTCATCATTGAGCCCCCACTTATAAGTGAGACCATGTGGTGTTTGGTTTTCTGTTCTTGTGTTAGTTTGCTAAGGACAATGGCTTCCAGCTCCATCTGTGTCCCTGAAAAAGATAGAATCTCATTCTTTTTTATGGCTGCATAGTATTCCATGGTATATATGTACCACATTTTCTTTATCCAGTCTATCATTGATCGGCATTTATAACAATAACAGACCTAACGGCTTCACTTGTACCGTTACACCTACGATCAGGCAAGGCAAGCATCCTTATCTATCATCAATGGTATTAATAAAATAACTGAGGCTCAGAGAGGACAAGTAAACTGCTGAAGATCAAAGCTGGGCACGGAACATTCAACTTTGGTCTCCTCACTCCAAATTTCATGCTCTGAACCACCATGTTACTCCACTTCTGTTCATGTCCTTCAGCCTTCTTCTCTGTCATCTTTAGTGGCCCTATAATGTTCTATCACATGAATACCTTGCAGTTCACTTCAGCAATCCATTATCTTTGGGCTCGTAAGCAGTTTCTAATTATTCATACAGTTTTTTTTCTATACCTGGCATATAGTAAATGCCTAATAAATATTTAGGAAACAAATATCATTAAGAACATTCTTACGGTTAAATCTTTAAGCATACCAATTGATTTATTTGCTTTGGATATATTCCTTAGAAGTGGAATTGCTGGGTCAATCTATGTGTGCATATTAAGAAGCCATGACACACAGAAAGATGGGGACAAGACACTTGCTCCTGTAGGCTAGAGAAAGCCTGGCTTCCTGCATTTTTGAGGACCACAGTGTCCTCCTCCAGGAACTCTTATAGCCTATTATCTCCAGAAAGTGGAACTGAGTCTGCTGCTCTTTTATCTGCTGAGGTTTCCAAGAGCTACCCAAGAATTCCACGTAACTATACTCCTCTGGAGCTCCGTCCAGCCTGCCTACTGAATTAGGCTTCCCCCCATCACCTGCCTGGTGCCTGCTTGATCTGAGCATTTGGGGCACTCTCAACCTTCCCCAGAACCAGAAAATGAGGCAGATACCTGCTAGTTAATAACACAGGTTCTGCAGTAAGAAACACTTGGGTTTAGGTTTCACCTTTGCCTTGTTTTAACTTTGTGATGCTGGGCAAGATACTTATGCTATCTGAACCACATTTTCTGCATCTGTAAAACTTGTGCACCTCCTTGGGCTACTTTGGGGATTCAACGAGACAAGCCTATGAAAAGTTTCATACAGTGTCCGGCATATCACACGTACTCAAGAATTACTGCAGGCCTGAGCTAACCAATATGGTAGCCATCAGCCACATGCGGCTATTCTGATTTAAATTAGTTAAAATAAGATTGATAAATCAGGTCATTAGTCACACTAGTTGTATTTCAATCATTCAATTACCACACAGGTAGTACAGGTAGTGGCTACCATATTGGCCAGAACAGATACAAACTATGTCTATCTTCACAGAAAGTTCTGTTGGCGATGCCGAGCCACAAACCTTTTCCCTACCAGTGATCAAGCCTGAGGAAGAAGCACCCAGGAAGATAAAGCAACAAGAAGAAGTTGACCCAGCAATGTCTTCACCCAATTGTCTTGATGGAGAGAGCTCTCATGGTGGCTCTCCGCAGCCCTGAGAACCCAGTCTTGTTCTGCATTTTGAATTTCATCCAGCTGCTTTTGTCACCTCATCTATCAGAAATCCTAAGGAAAACAAACATTTCAAAGCTCGTGGTCGCCTTGAATATGCTTTTGTGGGTGTAAGTTTGTTATCGTAGCTCAGTGAATTAGTTCTGCTGTTAATGGGTCACTGAGCTGAGGGGTTCCTTTAAAAAAAACAGTAAATCAATCACCCTTTAGATCTGTACAAAGGGGAACAAAAAAAGATTTAGTTTATGGGGGTCTGGTAGCTAGTGGCAGCTCCTAGCCCCTAAGAGGCCGGCAAACTTCCAAACTTATGTTATTGTTTATTTTGCATGTACGTTGAGCTGGCCAAGAAAAGGTGCTACAGAAATGGAACGTAAGCAATGTTGTATGAGGGGATGGGGCACCGGATGTGGGGTGTCAGCTTGGCTGGGAATGGGAGCCCAGTGGGAATCTGCTTTTCAGGAAATACCCAGCACCCTGGTCTTTTTTAAGCACTCAAATCTAAGACTCTTAATTGTACCAGAGGTGGGTTATTGACACTTTAATTTAGGTTTGGACTGTATGAACCTTATACTGGAGAGGCCCCCAGGGGTCATCAGTCCAAATGGACAAGCAAAAAGAACCACTGGGGATCACAGAACCCTTTGCATTCCAGCAGCAAATTCCTCTCTTCAAATGCAATGAGGCAAAACCTCAACAGAAATGTAAAATAGTCAGAAAGTGGGTGCGCTTTCCCTGGCTCCAGCAGGAATGAGAGCCTAAAGCCCTACTCATATAGCCACCAGGGCAGTGCCCTGAAGCATCTCTGTGGAATAGAGTGTAAAAGCTACCCAAGTTGCTCAGTTTCCCCACTCAACCATCAGCTAGCTGTCTTCAGAAGAAATACAAGAGTAAAAGAGAAAAATACTTGGAGGCAGATATGTGACTTGGTGCAAATGACTTCAGTGAGCTTCAATGCTGCCATCTGCAGAGTGGGGATAGTTCTAACTCTACACATTTGTTGTGAGAATTAAATGAGAGAGAGCATATTAAAGGCCTTTCTGGACAATATTTTGTTACATGAGTAGAAATATTGCTTTTGAAAATAATAAATTTTATATACCCGTTATAAGAGAATTTATTCATTTTCCTCCTTCCCTCCAACTCTCCCTCTCTCCTCCCTTTCTTTCTTTATTTCTTCCTTTCCTAACAAACATTTATTAAGCACTGGCCCCTGTGCTAACTTCTGAGAATAGAATGACGTATTAGATGCAATCTTTTCATTGATAGAATTTGCTTGTTCTAGCGGGGAAAGAGACACCAAGTTGAGTATGATAACAGAATTTGATGCTGGCCCGCCATGTGCAATTGTGTGCATTGTGACAAACACAAAGACTCTTAGCTGAAGGTGCAGTGGTAAGGGCTATGACAACCCTGAGGAAGGGGTGTCTTGTTCTAATTTGCCAAAGGTGCTAAAAGGGCTCAAAGGCCTTGATGTATCTTGTCCTAAAGGGAAGCGTAGGGTATCTCCTAATGCTCCTAACACTGTTACTAGTGGTACACAAATGGACTATGATGAGATATATTCAGTTAGGAAAAAAAAATCATACCCAATCTCATGTCATGATTTTCTCTTTGCAAAATCCAAAGCAGTCTTATTGTTCTTGTAAAACATAGTAACAGAGAATGTGAGAGTTTTATGCTTATCTAAGGGACACATGGGTTAAATAAAAAAAGTTCAACAACCACGAGCTTAGAAAAATGTGCTGCACATTTAGGAAGGATCATGGAGATGCAAGTCCAACAATTCCATTGTCTTGAGAAAAGTGAAACCCAGAAAGAGAATAACCCAAAGACATTACGTGGATGAGTGGCAGAGCTAGACCTTCCATCCTTAGAAAAGGTAAGTAGCTCGTTCAAGGCTCCCCCAAGCCAGGATTGGATCCCACATCTGACATCCAGTCCTGTTCACCCTACAGAGTGTAGGGCCCTACCTGCATAGCTCATGAAGTTGTTGTAAGGAGTGTTGAAGAAGCTATGAAAGCCACAGGTGTCATTTCCTGGCCCTGGGTCACCGCAGGACTTGTGTTTAGGGGCTGGGTTGGTATCATTGCAGAGGTCTCCAGTCTCGAAGGAGGGCTCTGTCTCCATGCAGGGGTCACTGCAGGACTGGATTTCTGAGATGCCACGGAAGACGTGATAGAGGCCTAGGCTGTGACCGATCTCATGGATCATGGTGTGGGTGTGCCCAGGCATGCCATAGAAAGATGGGTTCAAGACAATGCCACCTGTAAGGAGAAATCCAGAGAATCAGGCAAACTAGGTACTCTGCTTCTTGGTACAAGAACCCTCAAGTCCACCAAGGATAAAGAGATGCTGCCCAAAATAAACACAAGCTTCTCCACCCTAGGACTCCATTGCCCTGAGAGCTGTTACAACCTGTGACATGAATCATGACTTATCAGAGCAGGAAGGAATCTCAAAAGTCATTTTGTACAATTCCTTCATTTTTCGTATGAAATGCCAATGCCTAAAGAAGTGAAGGGACTTACCCAAGGTGATTTCAAACTATTTCAATGGAGAGCAATTCAGAAACTCTGATTTCTGGGCCAGTAAATCTTTCTGCTGCAACCTCTCCCTTACAAAGTAAGGCCTACTCTTATTTCCAAATATTCTACATATTCTTGTCTAGACAAAGCCCTCAGGGTCAGAGATCTTGGTTCTGGTTCTCATTTTGCCTTCACTAACTCTGTGACATCGAGTGGATTAATTAGCATCTCTGAACCTCATATCTTCATCTCTGATGCTGTAAGAGCATGAACACTCATGAAGGTCAGCACCATGTTGTATTCACTATTATAACAGTTTTCATACTAGCTAATGTCACTTGAGCAGGACTCTTAATCAACATTCTATAGTTAATGACTATCACAGGGCCTGGAGCTGAGTATCTCATTAAATGTGTGTTGAATATTTGCTGAATGTTAACTCATCTAAAGAAGTTTGTGAGGTTTAGCTAATCTAGTGTGAGCGGCTAGAATAGCATCTCCATACATCAAGTACATCACCTGAGGACAAGCAGCATGATCATCACCTGAGGGCTTAGTAGAAATGCAGAATCTCAGGCCTCACCCCAGACCTACAGAAGTACAATCTGTATTTTAAAAAGAGCCTTGAATAACTTGTCTGTATATTCTAGTTTGAGAAGCAATGGTCTATACCACATGCCTCAAAAAATTGAAAATTGCTTGGCTTGGGCAGATAGACAGAACAGATCTCAGCAGAATTTATGGGTAGTATTTGTGCTGTGTTCATGTTAGGCATTGGAAAGATGCATACAGGCTGGCAGAGAGATAATTAAACTTTAAAATTTAACAATGTTTAGGGGAAGGTTAAAACTCAGGTCTGTGAACCTTGAAAGTAGGCACTTTAGGTGTAGAGCAGCATCTTATAAAAATAGTGAGGAGGTAGGGTCTTGTTGATTTGAGCTGGCAAGCCCCACATGGGCATGGGGAGTTTCATCTTAGACTGAACCTCTGGAAAGGTGTGCTTGCTCAGTCAAGGGACTCACAGAGTCTATGCAGAGGTCTCTGATTTTGAAGAAGGACTCTGTCTCCATGTTAGGGTCGCTGGAGGACTTGATTTCTGAGATTGAATTTCTGAGCAATTTTGAATTGCTTAGAGGTTTCTAACACAAAGATAAAGATGTGTGAGAGGGCATGTGAGTGTGTGGGTGTGCACATGCACTTGGGTATGAGAAGAAGGCAGGCAGAGGCAGGGAGGAAGAGAAATTGAGACAGGAAATCTTTCTCAATTAGTTTCTGTCAATCACAACATGAAACATAATCTGATTCCCACCCAAGGCTTTTTCCAGGGATCATGGTGTAACAGCAGAAAAAGAGAGGAAAAATATGGTTGTAATAAATTGGGTTTGATTGGGGCTACTGCAGAGGAATTACTCATGAGCAGCATCTCTCGGGATGAGGAGAGGGCAGCCTGGAGTCCAGCTGGAGTTAGCTGACATGGGTTGCAATCCTTGTTCTGCTTCACACTGGCCTTGTGACTGTGGAAAATGGACTTTGCCTCTCTGGTGATCTCTAAAATAAGCAGCTACAATAATGCCAATGATTCTCTGTCTCTCCATGAAGCTTCATTATTAAGGTAATGAGAGGAAAGGACCGTTCCAGGGATGATGACTGGATTGCAGACTTAATGTCTAGGCTAACCCTGTTTGCTTTACCTCATCCCCTCCCAACTCACCCCTTTTCACAGAGTGACAGCACTTGGGCCCCAGTCCTGTTTCATTGCTTCTCTTAAAAGGTGAAATAGCTTGAGCCTGACATCATCCTGAAATACTATAACATGCTATGGATTTATAGCCTCCCTTATTCCTGGCCCTGAGCCAGTCTCTGAAATTTATGGAATTATCAGGAGTAGTTTTTTCTAACTGTAGAAGCCTGCTACTCAATCCTTCTCAGACTCTGATCATGGCCCTTTCAGTTGCTTTTCTAATAGGACAGAATTTCAGAATTGAGAAGGATCCTTAGGGTCTTCTGGCCTCCTAGGACCTGCTTACTTAATACTGAAGGACACTGGGACCTGAAGAAGGAAGGATAATTGCCTAAGGCCATACTGCTAAGTAAAGTCACAGCTGAAAACAAACACGAATTTTGGCTCTAGTCTAGCATTACTTCCATACATCATACTAGGTATGTGATATAAGCTGATCACCTTCAAGTTTGCCTAAGCTGCACGCTCTCTTCTGCCCAACCCCGCTTGTCTGTGTCTGTCTATCTGCCTATCTACATATGCCTATGTAGATACCCATACATCAGCTATCTCAGGATTTCTCAATCTCAGCACTATTGACTTTTTAGTCTGCATAATTCTTTGTAGTGGACATTGTGGACATTTAGCAGCATCACTGGCTTCTACCCACTAGATGCCAGTAGCATTCCCCCATTTGTAAGAAGCAAAAATGTCTCTAGATATTGCCAAATGTCTCCTGGGGCATAAAATCCTCCCAGCTGAGAACAAGTAGATATTTATCTTTGTATCTATCTTTATTTATACAACCACACACAGGCACACATACACACACACGCACACACAAATTGGTTTCATTCTCTAAAAAACAATTGAGACATGAGAGTCGTCTGGAGGAAACTAAGTCTATGGTTTCATTCAGCAAAACTTCCATTATTTGAATTTCTAATTTCCAAGACAGAATAGCAGTGGAACAGCTACTGGACTGTGTTTCACCGGGAGACCAGGCAGGCCTGAGGATAGAGTCAGCACTGTCACCGCTGAGCCTGAACATTCTCAGATAAAGATGTTCACTGAGTCATCACGATTCATTCTTGTAAATAATGGGAACATTCTACCAAAGGGAAAATTATTAAATAAATGGCAGTGCCCTTGTTCAAGGGAATATTATGTGGCTATTAAAAATCTTGTCTTTAGAGAGGGGGAAATAACCCAGAAGGGTGCTTTTCTTTTGTGATTTTAAGTGAAAAAAAATGTGTGGGAAGTTAAGGAAAAGACTTCTGCGACATGGGAAAAAAAGTAGATAGCATAATATTAAGTGAAAAAAGAACACAGAATTTCATCTATGCTATGATTTTTAAAATGTACAGTTAAAAAAATGCATGTTTACATATAGATGTGTCCTGCAAGAGACCATGGAAAAAATAAAATTAAAGAACTACAATGTTTGCTTACAGGGCCTGGTTCAGAAACTGTTGTCATGTCTAACTTTTGGTGATTGGTTTGTACAAACTTATGTCTTGTTTATGGATATGTATAATTTGAATGTAAGAAGAGTTCCTGTTGGTGTTGGTGGGTGGAACATGGAGGAACATGGAGTTCTTGCGAACTCACTTTTTCTTGCCTCTTTGGTGTCTTTCAAGCCAACCCATGACTGGCTGTGCCAGTACAGTGTGGTTACCAGACTAAGAAGATATTTGCGGGAACTAGGAGGCAGAGGGTATAAGGAGAAAGCAAACAATGGACAGTGTTGGAAACTTAGATTCCAATTGTGACTGTCACTGTCTTGTGTATGATGTTGGATAAGCCCCATTTCCTCTCTAGGTCTCATTTCCTCATTGATAAAACATGGTTAATAATACGGTGCTATTTCCTTCAGAAAATTGCTTGGTGGTCAAAATGAGATAAAGGATGCTAAAGAGTTTTGTAAATTAAAAAGTGATAAATAAACGGGTTTTTCACCCTCACGACTACCACCACCACCATCATGATCATAATAATGATCAGCATCGCACTAAATGTATTACTGTGCTACTCCAGTTGCCTCCTGAAGGAGTTTCTAAGACTCACCTAAGTGCATTAGGGCCTCCTTGTCCCATGGCCAAGTTGCTACTCCTGCCAACTCCTCCTCTGAGGAGTTTGCAAAGAAAATATTGAGATGTGTTGATCCATCCAATCTAAGAATGTTCTTCAGCTCATTAACATCCAAGTAGGCTCTGAAACAGAAAAAGAACCTTGACTGTTATCATGCCCCCCAAAAGATACTATTTAAATAATAGGCACACTCCAAATAATTTAGAGCAACTTTGTGTGCCAGGCACTTTGCTAAGCACTTTATAAACACTACCTTATTGAATTCCCCCAATAATATTATAAGTAAGATGATTCCATTTTACAGATCATAAAATTAAGTCCTCAAGAGTTTAAGAGGCTTGCCAAAGTTGTTAGGCTTCTTATGAATAGAGATGTAGGGTAGTATCATTATCTCCAGAGGCTTAGAGAACCTTCTTCATACCTAACTAAGTTCAAGCTGCTACTTGGCAGTGTTTTCCTTTTTCTTAATGCTGTCTCTCCCCAGGAGTTCTCACAGAGCCCAGCCAGTAGCACACATTAATGATGGTTTCCTACTCGTCGCCTCTTAGAATAATAGAAGGGCCTCCCCATATATGAAAGACAAAGTCCAAGTTCCTAGCATGGCCTCCAAGACACAGGCTTCTCTTTAGCCTCATCTCTCTCTACAACCTCTCTTGAGCACCCCACTGCATACAGACAACATCTCTGCACCCTGTATGGTGCATTATCCCATTGGTACCTTTATTCATGCTGTTTCCTCTGCTGGGACTCTGATCGGCATTTTGTTCTCTGATGAACAAATACAAAGTCTGTTCTTGTATCCCTCCCCCAGGAAGACTTCCCTGATGCTCTTTTCACCTGCACCCCTTTTAACATCTCCATACTCGTCCACCTCCTACTAGCAGTGCACTCTCTCTCATTTGCCATTTCAATAAATTGCTTCCTCTTTCTATTATATAATACACACTTGTGGCCACCTGGGGGAAGAGGAGGTGCCTTATTCATCTCTGTTTGCCCAGTTCTTGGCACAAAGCTTGATACCTGGTGAGCCCTCAGTAGATTTTGATGGAATTGAATTAAATTGGGAAAAGTAAGAGTAAAAATACTTAACTCTCAGTCTCAAATTCAATAATTCCTGACTAATGGGGCCTTGGTTTCCTTATCAATACATTGAAATTAGTAACAGCTGCCTGATGCTCCACAGAGCATTTCTGTGGGTGGAAAACCTACACCTCTACCCTGCTGTGAACAGGATACATCTGAGACCTAGCGTGTCATGGCCGCCCATGTCACAGAAAGCCCCAAGCTCACGAAACCAAACATTCCTATGACCATAATTTGTACAACTTTTCACAAAAAACATGAGTTGGAGATATAGGTGGGCCCAGGAGAGCTTACATCTATATCGAGGTTGAGCTGACTAATTCCAAGAATAGCCACACAAACTCAGATATTGACCTGAAATCTCACTGCTGAGCCCTTCTCTTCCCCAAGAGCCCATATTCAACTTCTTAGGCTGGAAGCCTTGTGAGGAATTCTATTCAGTCTGCTCTGTCATCAGGGAAGAGAACGAGGAAAGAGACAGCCAACATTTATTAAGCATTTGCTGTATGCCAAACCCTGTGCTAGGTACACGTCTCATCCCTGTTTGGTAGCTGAAGCAATGCAACGGAGTGGGTGAGATGGCTCATTCTTAAGCTACAACCCTGGGTTTGAAGCCAGCTCTTCCACTTTATGGCTGGGCCACCCTGGGCAATGTACTTAACTTCCTGCACCTCAGTTTCTTTATATACAGAAAGAGTGTGGTAATAGTACCTACCCCATACAGCTGTTCAGAGGGTTAAGGTAGTTAATAAAGAGAGCGTAAAGGGCTTAGAATAATGCCTGGCATGTAGAAAGCCCCAGTGCATGTTTAGCTATTCCTATCACTTATCCCCATCATACAGATGAAGGAACAGGGGTTCAGAGATCACACAACTGGCGACAAGGCCAAGTACAAATCTAGACGTGTCCAACTCTTCCCACAACCTCACCCTCATTTCCAAGCTCACCCAGGCCCACAGTGAAAGGGGAAACAATGCATGGGAGGAGAATGAAAACACAGAGGAGCTGAGATTTTCTTGGATCAGCCCTTTCCACATAATTTATTATTTTCTAATTGATTTGTTCATTTCCATCAAATGTTCTCTCAGGCAGAGAACACAAATGTTATTAGAGAAAGCCACCTCTGCCCCATAGCTCTGAGATGAGAAAGCTTCAAGAGAAAAAGGGTGGGGTAGGGGCAGGGGAGACATTTTAATTGGTTGTTTATTCAGTGGTAATTGCAGAAGCCAATCTTTTCAAGAAGTGGTATTCATCCTAGCCCAAAGCAGAGAAGTGGGATGTGGGAGCCTCTCCCTGGCTTGTACGTGATTTTTTTTTTTTCCATACTTTGGGAAGCCTCCATTTCCCTAAGGCGGAAGAATCCACAGCAGCAATCCAGGCCCCACTGGCCTCTCTCTTCCCCACCTCTCCAAGGGGAACCCACCCAAAAGAAAAAAAAAAAAAGCAACAACACAGCTCTGTGGATGAAAGTTTTCCTTTTGCTGCCTGAGGTCTTCCCACTAATACAGAGCCAGGCTGAGTGTCTCTCAAATATATCAGGGGGAAAATCTTCAGGACAGGAGTCCATGTGGGTATTTACCTTCCTACCCCTATGCCTTGAAAGGATTTTTTTTTTTTTTTTTTTTTTTTTGCGTCAACAAGATAGAAGAGAAAGCACAGGAGGTCAACTTCAGAAGGACCATGACTGTCTAGGGATAGTGAAGGTGAGAGAAGGAAAATGGCCACGTGACTTCCATTTTGCAATTGTTGGGAAGGCTGTGTATACATTATAAATTGGTCAAATGTACTTTAAAATGTCAGGGCTCATGCTTGTAATCCCAGCACTTTGGGCAGCCAAGGCGGTGGGAATGCTTGAGGCCAGGAGTTTGAGATCAGCTTGGGCAACACAGGGAGATCCCATCTCTACAAAAAATTTAAAAAGTTAAGCTGGGAATGGTGGCACGTGCCTGTAGTCCCAGCTACTTTGGAGGCCGAGACAGGAGGATTGCTTGGGCCCAGGAGTTCAAGGCTGCAGTAAGCTATGATTGTACCACTGTACTCCCACTTGGGCAATAGAGCAATAGGCCATCTCTTAAAACAAAACCCAAACAAACAGACATTACTCACTTCCCAGAAAAATCAATCAAAATCCCCAACTCACACAGAGTTGGACAGACAGACCTATATCTATCGGCAAGTTGTCTGTCCAACTCTGTGTGTGTATTAGTCTGTAGATTAATCTGTGTGTATTTATCTGTAGCTTAATCTGTGTGGCTTAATCTGCGTAGAAGCTTTGCTACTCAGAATAGGACAGATAGACCTATATCTGTGGACAAGGAGGTTTAAGTCTCTGAGTATCAATTAGCTAGTGCAGATCCCAACAGGATCAAATAAGATAGCTCAGCACAGTCCCAGCACATAACTAGAAAATGTGAGCCCTCCATATCCTGGTCTCCTATTTTCTCCTGCTGGGAAAGAACCTAAACTGACAATCTGCCTCTGGGTGGCTCTCCCAGTCTCAGCTTTCAGTGTCTCTTCCTCATTACCCAACCTTCTTCCTCCTACAACCTCAATCACTCAAGTTCTCTTGGTTATCTTACTCTGAGAACCTCTAGTTTTTCCCAATTATGCCCAACCCCTAAGCATGTCCATTAGTTTCCCTTCTCTGCCTTGCAATCTTTATTCCTGATTCTTGGCCCTTTTAAATCTTATGAACCCTGCAAAGTCCAGCTTACATGTGATGCACTCTATGTATCCTCTTATGACCACCCTCGTCTGTAAAGTAGGGATGATGATTACCACCTGTCAGGGATGTCATGAGGATTAGAGGCAACACAGGTTAAGTGCCTAGCATGGTGTTGGCACAGAGAAGGCATCACTGATCAGAATAGGCTCCTTTTATTGCATTATTGTTAGCAAAATGAAAATTATTAGCAACACTCAAATCATCATCATCACCTCTATCTGAAAATGAGTCCTCCTTCCTCTGTGCCCCCTACTTTTAATTCCAGTACTTATCACTCTGTTTTGGGTTATATTCACTGTGTGAGCATCTATCTTTTCTATCAGGTAATGAGCTTCTGGCAGTTGGAACCAAATCTTTATTATCTCCGTATCACTTAAAAGTATCCTTCAAGAGAGAACCACCACCGATGGGCAGCTACTGAGTGCCTCTCTCTCAAATTGCATAGTTTCAAAACAGGATGAGCAAGCCCAGAGCTCAAGGAAGGGAAATGACTTGCCCAAGGTCATATGTCTAATACAGGGAATAGAAAAGCCTGCCAACAAACCACTCTGCTCTAACCTATGTACATGTTACTTGTGTATAGCAGCAATTTTGTATCATAAGTAAAGTCACCTTTTCCTTCAGGTGGACACAGTTCCCTGCAGAGTTTAGAGAACAAATCATGGGAAGGATGGCAGCCTCCATTCTCTCCCTCAGCTGGACACCTGGGTGTGGGAACCTGCATTGTCTGAATATCTGACCACTCCTCACTATACTCTGCTGGTTGTTCTGTAGCTTGGGGTCCCTACCTGTTCAGTGAGGTTGTAAAATAGATCAGTGTCTTCCAGATCATGGTCTACAGAAGGCTAAATTTATAAGAAAGAGATGAATATTTAAAGAAAAATGTTGCTGAATCAAATGGGTTTGGGACCTGGTCTGTTAAACAAGGTTAAATACATATATTTTTTTAATTGCAAGAATTTTCGGAGCCTTGAATATACAAAATAAGAGTAAGATAGATAGTGCAGGAAGTGTACCCAAAAATATGTGACCATAATTCCTCCTCCACACCCCTCCCCCTTACACACTTCCACCTTTGCCAAAAACCAAACAACAGTACAAACAAAAAAGTTTGGAAAATGTTGGCTAGATCGAATGTCCCTCCTGATTTAGATACTTTCCCCTGAGCCTCTCAAGAGTGGTGTCTCAGTGTCTCTTTTCTTCCTACACAACCCATGCACCTGGATCCCACTGTGGAGATTGCGGGTCCCCTGGAATGTCTGTTTCAGGGGGCCCAGCCCTGATTGCCAAGGCGCCCAGACTTTACCCCTTTGCCAGAACTGCATTTCAAAGCCATGAGTGCAGTTCTGGAGGGAGATCAAAGCTCTCTCAACTCAACTGTCATTAGAATATTTTCTTTATGCATCTCACTCGTTGGTGAGTGCCAACAACATATTTCCTAAATGCACTGGCCTGAGATGGCACAACTCTGTAATAATCTGAATGAGAGGGCTGTCAGGGCCTGTTTTATTGAGAGAGAAGCAAAAGGGAACCACATTCAAAATGCAAAACAACAACAGCAACAACAACAAATCCTTTAAATAAAATCATGGGAAAAAAGTGTGAGAAGGCCTGAGTTTTTTCACCTCTAGAAGCATAATACACTGGCCTTCCCGTTTCAATGGTAAAGCTTATAGTGAGCCCAGGTCAAGACTGAGGACTCTCAATTTCTATTCTCATTCAAAGCAGGTCACTCTTCAGTGGACTTCCCCTATGCAGAAGTGATAGCTGAAGAGATCTTTAAGCAACGTCATGCCAGAGTCATGCTTCCTGGGCTCTTGATGGGTGTGGCTGGTCACAGAGATGGTGCTGGCCATGTGTAGATGCCCTCAACTGGAGGAGGGTTTGTGTGAGCTATACACTGGCCAAGAGTGGACCACTTTTAAGCTAGCTAGAGACTGGGAACAGTTCTTTCAGGTTAGAATAAAAGGCAGCAGAGGGTGATTTTAAGAGAGAGACAGACTGGCATTCAAATCCTCCTTCTTCCACAAAGTGGCTCTGTGGTCTTGGACAACTGACCCTGTCACTTTGTATCTCAATTTCCTCACCTGTGAAATGGGAATTAGAAAATTCAACCCATAAAGGGGGATATAAAAATTCAAGGAGGTAATGCACAAGGAAATGCCTAGAAGAGTACTCAACTCACGAAAAACCCTCAAGATGCAAAATTCTCTTTTAAGCTAGTTCATGGATCAAGAGAAAACTGGCCTTAGCTCCGAATGCCTGTTGGGTTCCTGCTCCACCAGCCAACCCTGGTTCCCAGCACTGGATCAATGTGTTTACCTTCTTCACAGGAGGTTGTCCTGTTTCTCCATCTCATAGAGCAAATTCTGTAACATTGCCCATTTCCAAATTCTGATTGTAGCTTGTCATTTCCAAGGAGGTTCTCAAGTCCATGAACCACTACTTAATTCTCAGAACACACCAGACCATTTGAAAATGATTATCAAATATAAAGATCAAAGCCACTCAAGGCAAGTCATTAAAGCAAGATAAACCTCACAATGTTTATTGCATCCATATCCTTGTTCCAAATAACAAGCTTTCTCCAAGCTGTGACCAGTACAAAAACCTGAATTTTGTTCTTTATCCCAAGGGCCCTAACAATCTGGACTTGATCCTCCTGCTTAGTTGCATTGTCAAAAATGCCTAAATCTGCCTCTCCAGTCTATAAAAAGAGACACAGAAAGAAAATGCTGGGAGAGTTTATTAAATTCTTGGAATCTTGAATGATTAGTTTCCAAAATAACAGATTTTGTATGGAAGCTTGACACACAGAAAAGAAAAATGTAATAGCATCAATCAAAGACTAATTTAAAATTGATCATTCCTTTATTTATTGAATGAGTCATTCTTTCCTTACCTCCATTTTTTCCTCCCTTTTTCCCTGCTTTCATTCTTTCTTTCCTTTCTTCCTTCTTAATTTCCTTCCTTTCCACATATCATTCATTCATTCTTTTCTGCTTTCATTCATCAACACTTATTGAGATTCTATCAAATACCATGCTTTAAGCTAAAAACTTTGCCTATAGATAATGAAAAAAAAGCACAATTTTCATTATCAATGTAAGAAGTTTTATGAAGAAAGTGAGACGAACAAATGAATGATCACAACATAATATGATAATATTAATAACACTACCATTTGGGAAAGTTTACTACACACTGGAACTGTTGAAGTATTTTTGTATATTTTTTGAAGCTTTTCAAAAGCCCTAGAGTATCCCCAACTTATAAGTGATGGAACCAAGGATAAGAGGGCTGACACCACTTTTCCAAGGTCCCTCCACTTGGAAAGTGTCAGAGGTGGGACACAACCCCTAGTCTGTTTGATGCTACCGACCAGATCCTTAGCCATTAGTCTCTTACTTCCTCTTATCATACGTGTTACGATAGAGCGGGTGGGTGTTAAATATAATGAGAGCATACAGCAATGACACCCAGCTGAAGGAGGGTCAGAAGCCACTGAGGTTTTCACATAAAGAATAAACCTTGGTTTGATACTGAACCAAGTGTGGGAAATAGAGAAAATGGCAGAAGCTCCAGAAAGCCCAGCAGCATAAAAGCATGAGAAGAGACACTACAAGCCCTCACTTGCAAGTTTCAGGAACCTCAGAAGATGAAGCTGGAGGGGATAGCAATGGTTACATCTGTGCTATAGTTTGGATATTGTCCCCTCCAAATATCACATTGAATCACCCCAGTGTTGGGGGTGGGGCCTAGTGGGAGGTGTTTGGGTCATGGGGGCGGGTCCCTTAAGAATGGCTTGGTGTCATTCTCATGGTAGTGAGTTCTTACTCTATTAATTCTGGTGACAGTTGGTGGTTAAAAAGACTCTAGCATCTCCCTACTCTCTCTCTTGCTTATTCTCTTGCCATGTGATCTCTGCATATGCTGGCTCCTCTTCACCTTCCAAGCATGAAGGGAAGCAGTTTGAGTCCCTCACCAGAAGCAGACACTGGTGCCAGGCTTCTTGTACTGCCTGTAGAACCATGAGCTAGGTAAATCTCTTTCCTTTGTAAATTATTCAGTCTCAGGTATTCCTTTGAAGCAATACACAACAAACTAAGACAATGAGGAAGGGTCTTGTATACCAGGCAATGGAGAATTGAAAGTGTCCTGGGAGTCCCAAGCAGACGACGGCAGATTATATGTAAGAGGATAAAATTATCTGGTTTACATTTTCCAGGGAGATTTCTGAAGGAATTTGGGAGATGGAGTAGAGGTGATGAAAGTGGAGAAGGAGGCATTGGCAGTGTCTCACAGCAACAGGAATGTATATAAGAAGTAGTGGTATTCATACATGGGGAAAAATTTGATACTGAGTTAGGGTGGGAGTGAGGGAAGCTGAAATGTTGGTCTGGTTTCTGATTTTGTCTCCTGTAGTATTCTTCTTTTATCAGTCACAGACACTGCACATCAAAGCCCCCTTTATTGCTGTTCTCAATGCTAGATCCAGTAAGAGATTTATCTGCCAGCGGCATGTCCTTTGCTGAGTCTCCTGGAAGGCCAACCCATAGGAAAATCACTGACCTTCAGCTCCTTGTGGATTGGATCACGATGGGACCAAATAATGGGTGGGATGGAGAATCCTGGGAATTTGGTTCAGAGGAGAGGAGGTGCTGGTTCAGAGAGGCAGAGTGTGCCAGTGGTGAGGTTCTTAGACTTTTGGGATATTATTAGATTGATGCACAAGTAAACTGTGGTTTTCAATCTTACGTTTAAATGGCAAAAACCACAATTACTTCTGCACCAACCTAATAATAAACATTGCGATGGAAGTCAGCAGTGATGTGTAATTTTGATGGATAAATAAAGCATTCAAAAGGGGAAAAAAACCACTCCACCATGTATGAGGTCCCTCATATCATAAAATAAAAGGTACTTGAGTAGTACTCCAAAAGAAAAAGTAATCTCAGAATAAAGAGCCCTATTTTACAATGCATGTGTTTTACTAGAAACTACACAGCTGCTATTTTTCTCATTTACCTTTTGGAAAATAATTTTAGAGGTTGTTAGGACAGAAAGCAAAGTGTCAGAACACCTGGTTCCTGGCAAGCTCAGCTACACTCACTTGGTTAACATGAATCATCCTCTAGGACACAGCCTAAAAGCTACTCTGACCCCCTACGTCTGAGTCAGGTAGCCATTCTCTGTGTTCGCTCAGCACCTTGGACTTCTCCATAACAGCAATTATCCAGCTAGCTATTTATCTTGCTGCAGGAAATTCCAAAAGGGCAGAATTACAGGTGTCCTGTGCAATGTTCAATGTTGTACTTCTAGCATCTGGCACTGTGCTTGGCACATAAAAGGCAGTCACACACACTCATGCACAAACTATTGGATGAACAGTCACTTCCCTAAGATCTTCTCTTGGGGTACTCCAATCTCTGTTTTGACAGCCTCAGAAACTCAGAGTTCATTTATTTTCAGAGCAGCCATTAAGGCATGAGGAACCTCTTGCTAAGTAAGGAGGTGCAACAATTGAATTGTGATGCTGTGTTCAAAAGTAACACAATAGTAATGTAATTATCTTATGTCAGATGATCATTTTCACAACTGAACTATAAAGTTCAAGGGCCCACAGCTCTCTTCCCGCTACTTCACTTCCTTCTTGGAGCATCAAAACCACAATTAATAAATAACACAACTGACCACATTGAGCAGAATATGCACAACTCACCGACAGCCCTGTGATTTGTCTTATGCTTAAAGAACAACTAAGCAAAGACAATCACATCTGCTTCATAAGCTGCAGCAGTCACAATGTTTTAGGAACAAAGGTTATTTCAGAAGACTGCATAGTTTGGCTCTAGACTTTAGCCATGTAGGCACATAACTGATGTGAAGGCTAACTAAAAGATAGTAAGTTTAGAAAGGATAAATCAAGAATTATATAATCACCAATATGTGTTAAAATGGCAATGTCTAAATTTTAATCTGGACCATAGCCCCATACAAATCACTTAACCTTAGGCAAAAAACAAATTTATTTAAAATTAAAACAATACAGTCCGTACAGTAGATGTAGGTCCCTCTGGATGACCTTGAATAAGTCTAGTAACTTCTACAAATTTGGGTCTCCTTTGGGGTTAAAGATAGACAACTCTTAGAGAGTCATGTGATGATCAAGAAGTTCAAGTATAGAGAAATGATGCTAGAAAGCACGGCATTATAAGTCAGGCTGTCAAAAGTAGAAATAAATTCAAATTGATTTTTGGAAAGAGGATGCCACATTTGGAGCCTGAGGGAAAATAAAATAGCAGACATGTAGACTGCCCCACTATGGGGTACCATCACAAGGCCACTGTTGGGACTTGAGAAATATGAGTAGGATTTTTTTTTTTCAACTTGCCACAGAGCATAATTGTTCCTCATTACCACATTGAACACTTTGTACTCAAGTAGATACAGGGGCTGGTCAATCCTTTGAAGGCAAAGTCTGTCTCTTATATCCCTTGGTGTCTCCAGTGCCAGTGCATGGCTTTATTTCTACCTTTTAAACATTAAGCCCTTCCTCTGTACTTTAGTTCTATTTTCCACTATCCTGGAACCAGGATTCCAATGCCTGATTTGAGAATATCTGTGCATGAACAAACCTCAAATCCTCCCACTTTACAGATGGAGAATTTGAAACAAGAGAAGAAAAGTGTCTTACTTCATCCTGGTCACTAAGTTCCTGGAAGAATCTAGTCACTTCCTTCCTCATGCTTGGCCAAACCACTGGCAAACTGTATTTTTCTACCATGGATCCTCATGGGAAAGAAACCAGCTTTACATCTCTCTTACTTCATGATTTTGTGGAGTTATAATCACCATTGCCCTCTGTGGCCATAAAAATAGTTCAGTAGTTAGAAGTGAAGTTCAAGGCTAAGAGCTGCAGTTGGCTGTCTCAACTCACACAAGTTTGGAATCAAACACATCAGAAGCTTGACGCGGAGACAGTGCTCCTCCACCCTTCACCACCAGGCCACTAAAACAACCTAGAACATGGAAAAGAAAAAGAAAGAGAAGAAAGGAGAAAGGAGGAAGACAGAAAATGCTCCTCTGAAAAATGGGGAAACACGAGCATATTCTAGTTACGCAAACAAACCCGTGAACAAAATGCACTGCTATTCACACACTAGTTTTGTGTTTTCAGAAAGTGAGAGTGGAGGTGTGGAGGTTCCCTCTCAGGAGGTGGAAAACTGCCCAGCAGTAGGTTTGAAGGAAGAAGCTGAGCTGTAACCAACTTAGGAAAATGTATTTCAGTAAAACAAAAGGTACTGCTGTCTGTCAGTTCAACCCTCTCTCGCACGCCCATCGGCTTTGTTTCCTAACCTGGAAGGGCATCTGACCAAGTGCAGAGGCTGTCATGAGTGGTCAGTGTCATCAGTGGATGCAGAAAGGAAATTGAGAGTGCTGAGCATGCCAAACCCAGGGTGGGAAAAAACCAACTGCCTCCTACTGAGGCCCTTAAAAGGGCACCAGTACTGCCATCTATTCAGGCAGCTGGGGATGGAACAGGGAACACATTGGGAAGGGGATGAGAGAAGGAGCACCTCAGATCCTGGCATGTTCCTGACTTCTCCCCACAAAAGAGTTCCAACTTTTGTCTGTAAACTTTGAGAATGCAGAGTATGCTGGGGCAAGAATCCCAGGCCAGGAGAGAGAGCCTTGGTTGGTGTAGTCCTGAGCATATTATGGGTACCCTCCTGGCTTCCTGGCTTCCAGTTCCTTCCCTACTCACTATTCAATGAACCCCAACTTGGAATCCAAGACATGCCTTTGCTTTTTTGCTGGAAATGCTTAAACTTAGTGTGGCATGCTGCTTATCTCTTGGGAAAATGAATACATTAGCATTCAGTTTATACAGGACTTTTGGAATTAAAAAAATATTTAAAAAAATGAAACCTGTGGGTGATAAAATAAAAAGGCTTTTGGTAGTACAGAGTGGTTGATTAGGTTACTTCTGTCTCTTACTCCCACACTGAGATTGTAGTGAGGGGGCTCAGGATTGAAAAGGGGCTAAGAATTTCGGGATATGTACAATAAGAAGCCAGAAGATCTATCAGAGGAGGGAAATTCCCAAACAACAGCAGCAATAACAACTGCTATTTTCAGACCTCACTATGTGCCAGGTGCTGTCCTAAAGGGTTGACTGTGTATTATTTCATCCAATCCTCTAAACCACCCAATGCAGTAGATTGTTACTTTCATCCCTGACTTTACAGAGGAGGTAACTGAGTCTTTGACAAAGGAAGAGACCTGTGCAAGGTTACAGAACTGTTAAATGACTTGACTGTAGTATGCTCTGTCACCAAAACTTGTATTCTTATTTATTTGCTAGACTGTACTGATCTTCTACTGTTCCTCATAGGTCACTGTTTTGAGCTCCTTATTAACCTCATCTTTAGGGGTCTTGAGCAGTTCTTC
The DNA here is from genome assembly GCF_000951045.1 of Mandrillus leucophaeus. Taxonomy (NCBI): domain Eukaryota; kingdom Metazoa; phylum Chordata; class Mammalia; order Primates; family Cercopithecidae; genus Mandrillus; species Mandrillus leucophaeus. The sequence continues at coordinate 419,578 of NW_012100433.1, read as the reverse complement.
TTTTAATTCAGTTCACCTCTCTATTCTGCTCTTAAGACCAAAGTGATATGTGTGCAAGGCTCACAGATGGAACTTGTGAGTAAAGGTGGACTTTGTTCGAAAGAAAAGCATGAGGAAAACCCAGACTGAATCAGAGAAAATCAAACCATATGTGCAAGTATGCCTGAATCTGTATGGTCTGTGTATCAACCCTCAAGCAGGCACGAGGGCTGGAGATGGTAGAAACATACAGTAACTTCACCAGTCTGGCATATCTCTCGTTATGATCCATCCCAACATTGCCTGGAATGGTGTTGTTCAGAAATATGTCCTTTAACAATGCCAGACATTTGGGTCATTTTAAAAATAAGCCAGTGTGTAAATTCAATAACTCAATGAGTTTGATAGAAGTTATAGGGTCTTTATTTAAAAATACCAATTCTGTGGCTAGTCCTTTTTAAAAAGTTAGTATTCCAAGAATGAAATAATCTTAGCAAATGCTCTCAATTTGTATATGGCAGTTTCATCCAGGCCTGTTTTTATGAGCCTGTAGGAACACAGCCTCTGTAAAACAATGCTGACAGGCAGGAGATGGTGTCCACATGTGCACGCAAGAAGGGAGGAGACTTTTCTCCAGCACCTACTATGTGCCAGGTACTGTATCATACCAGGTGTCTCACACAGATGACTCCATTTGAGTGTCATGACATGCCACAGGATAGCTGTTATCACCCAATTATTACATATGAGAAACCAGTGACTCTTATTGAGCAATGTGCCAAGGTCAGACAGCTAGTGCAGAGCAGAGCCAAGATTCAAACCCTGGTCAGTCTCTAGCACGCATAATTTTTCCACCACACCAGACCTGACTCCTGTTATTGCTTTAATGAATATTAGTCACGTTAAGTAAACCCTGATATTCTGATTATAAAATTCCAAGCAATTTCTTTTACATGATTACTGGAAAAGAATGAACAGAGTTACTGAAAATATAACAATGCCCCCTTTCATCTGCATGCTGGTTAACTCTTCCCAGAACTCTTTCTGGGATATTATTTTATGAGACCCTCATGGCAACTGTGTGATCCAGGCAGTCAGATACTATTATTCTCTCTAAATAGATGTGGAATTGGAGGCTCAGAGAGATTAAGAGGCTTGCCTAAGATTGCATAGCTAACAAACTGCCCAGCCCAGGCTAGAATCTATTTCACCTGAATTCTTTCATTCTAACTCAGCCTGAGTCTTCAGTGTCTACAGTCTGAAGAAAAAACTGTGGTATCTACCTGCATGAAGCCCCAACAAGACTCACATCTTTCTTGCATCTTCTCAACATCTTTCCACTTCAATTTCTTTACCCCATTAACACTACATGTCTGGCCTGCCCACCAGCTCTTTTCTATTATTACAAAGCCTGCTCATGCTAGAAGCCTATTGCCGTCCCTTCTCCATCATTAAACCTTTCCTAACTTCTCCAATCCACAGTGATCTTGCCCTTTCTCAGAGCTCATGGGAGCCTTATAGGCTATGCGGTTTACAGGGAAATTAGTCATCTGCCCTCTTGCCTCCTCTGGAATGACTGTAACAAAATGTCATTAAACCACAGGATACAAGCACCTTGAAGACAGAGATTATATCTTGGACCCTTACAGCATTTATCACAGTTCTCTGGATACTAAGGTGTCTTTATAGAATATGGATGATGGGTAAGAACATAAACATACTAAATATAACCTTTCCAGGTTTTAAGCTAGTGTCTAAGGTGTCTATAGGAAGCAGTTGAAATAGCATGGGAGTAGGAAGTGAGATCCTGGGTCTCCATCGCAGCTCAGCCCCACTCTCACTGGGTGGTTTGCATCAGTGTCTGCCCCTCCTTGAGGGCTTAGTCTCCCCATCTGCAGCAAGAAAGTCTCCCCATCTGGACCAATCTACTGTTCCATTAAGCTCTGAGAGTCCCTCATTCAGATTGAAAAGGAAGGGGAAAGTAGGAAGTTTATGCTCCATGAGATCAAATCAGAAATTAAGTAGGAAACCCCACCCAGAGAGGACAAATCAGTCAGCAGGCCCTGATTAGAGCAGGGGAAGAGGCTGATGGGGGCTATAGCTGCCAGCAGAGTGGTCAGGGGTGACCTCAAGACTTACCGCAGCCTCTTTTGTGAGACTTCCAACAACACTAACTGGAGTCCAAAAGCAACAAGCACAAAACCTGGCCTCAGGAGATTGCCCTTGTTACATTAAATAATAGTAATAATAATAATAAGAAGAAGAAGACAAAGGAAATAATTCCCGAATAATAATAAAGAGAAGACAAAGGAAATGTTTCCTTATGAGACAATAGTGTGTAGGGAAAGTGTCTTTTTTTTTCCACCCATCCCATTTTGTATGAGTAGATATTCATGAACAAAGGTGAGTTCACTTGAGGGTGCCAGGGCGTATGGTTTGGAAGGGTCCAAACAGGAACTTGGTTGTTTTGTTGTAATATCCTCTCTCATGAGGTAGCTACAGTCTTCAGTGTCAAATGCCCCTGGATTTCCTGACACTGAAACTTTTTATTAATATCCAGGTTTTCCATTTCATTTATAAAAGGGTATGTGAAGTGCATTCTACCTGCATGTAGACATCTCTAATGGCTGCAAATGAAGTCCTGCCTCCCTGGCTATTCTCTACCACTGTAGAGAATGGCCACAGTTCACCTGGAGTGTCTTTTTTCTAACTGGCTAGTGTCACAGCAAGGCATTTACTGCTCACACAGACTGCTCCTCCCGGCTGGTACTGTAGATCCTTCCTTCACACCAGTGATTGCAGTGGGGTGTTTACTTCTCCGTCTTACCCATTAGGTGGTAAGCTCTGGGAGGGCAGTGATTGGGCTGGCACAGATATAGCATTCAACAAATATTTATTGAGAGAAGAAAAGGACAGAAGGAAGGGAAGGTGGGAAGAATGTAGGGAGAAAGGAACAGAGGATTAAGCCTAACATTAAAGTTTTCCATGAGATAAACTGAACTTTTCTCTGCTCATGGTCTAGATCTCAGCCATAATAACCCCTTAAACTCCATGCTCTCGTCTATACACCACTCCTCACCCTCTCCACTGCCTGGCTTATGCCCTACCCTCTTCATGGACTGGCTGTCTCTATGCTCCGGACATCTCTGCTTGCTCATGCAGATCAACTCCCCACCCTGCTCTGTGCCCTTGGGAGGCTGGCTACCTATGGCTTGCATCAACAAGTTCCTTTGTTTTGTGACTTCAGTTGGATTCATCAAATGGGAAGCACTGGCAGGAGACTGGCAGGCAGAAAGAATGATAACATGGAATTTACTCTCCTGGTTCCCTTCTGGTCAGGTGGCTGTAGGCTGGCTGCTTCCCTTGCTGAGAGTCACAGCTGCTGCCAGGAAACCCTCTCCACACAGCCCCTCTCTCTGGGTCCCATAACCACTTTCTCCTCTTGCCCCTACAGGCCAAGGGGGTAAATGGCTCTCCATGGTTGTCCGCCCTAGAGTATAGTGTGAGGCCTTGTTGGTTATCCTTAATCCCGCCTACAACATTGTAAATAGCTTTTCCTTGAAAATAGCCCCTCCTTCAACTCTCCTTAATTATTCTGTTTGAATGTGCCATCTGTTTCCTGCTAGGACCCTGACTGATGCAGTCTGCATCTTTACCTCTCAGCAGGCTGCCTATTCTCAAATGCCTACTCAAATCATGCCTCCTCCAGCTGATTTGCCTTATTTTCCTAGTCAAATAAATCTCTGCTTTTTAGGTCTCCTGTCCTACTGTGTGCCGCTAAATTTACAAATTAGAGTTTCTTATATTTCTATATGACTTTCCCACAAAAGTGGAAGCCCTTCAATGGTGAGGAACATGTCCAACTCATTGCAACACTCCCAGTGAAGAGGAGAATGGCTGGTGGGATAGACATGTCCAATAAATGCCCGTTAAAGAGAAGAGAAACAGTCAATATTTGGTTTTCTGATATGATATGGAATAAGATACTACTGTGCGGTGCTCAACCCCAAGACCACAAGGCCACTTTCTCCACCAGAACTGTAATCCTAGCTATGGCCTCATTATGCATGGCTATCAGTACTGACTTGCATGCCTCTGATGAAGGGGAGCTCACTCACCCACACACAAAGCCCTCCCCCAAAAGAACTATTTTGACTAGAGATGATATCATCTATTACTCAGCTCAAAGCTGCCTCCTGTAATTGCAACACTCTAGTCCCAGCCACGGCCTAGAAACCATATAGAATAATTCTGTGACTTTCCCACAGGATAGGCCTTCAGAGCTTGAGGTGTTTGTGTCATGACCAAGTAATCATGACCCTCTCTCCCTCCCTATCTCCCTCCTTCCCTCGCTCCCTCCCTTTTTTGTTTAAATTCACAAAGCAAAAATTTATCTGCAACCTTCCACAGGTTTCTGTCTGCACACAGGAGAGCTGATTCGGCCAGAACCCAGAAAACCCCAGCCTCATCAAGAGATGACACGTGGCCTGGTGGGCCTCACCCAGGGCACACAGCTTTCCCAGCCAGCAAACAAACAAGCCTTGGTCAAAGCGGTCACAGCTGGCACATGGTCTCTCACAGACACTCTGGGCATGCATTCCCGTGACTTAGAAAAGAGGAGGCCTTTGGAACCTGCCAGTGTTGTCTGCTGATTATGAGGTATCTGGAACCTGGGCCCCTCCACACCAGCATGGTGCTCTGCAAAGGTCAGCTGCTCTTCATCCTGTCTCAATGATACACAGTTTTTTTTTCCCCAAAACTTTAGTAGCGCCACTCTCCCTATCACCTGTCTCTTAATTCTGCTTCTTATTGTTCCTTAGATTAAAAAATACCCTTCTTCCATGGGAGGTTTGAACCTAGTCGTCCTGAGTTTGAATCCAAGCTATCCATTTATTAGCAGAGTGAGCTTAGGTACGTCCCTTCATCTTTCTGAATCTTGAATTTTCAAAGCAAAACAGGGCTAAGGGTACCCACCTTCCTGGCACTTGGCAGGTGCTGTATAAACATTTGTTGCATGAATGAATGAGTGAATGAATGAGCAAATAAATGGATGTGCAAATGAATGGATGACATCCAATTATATCCATTCTACCCCACACCCATTCTGACCAGGCACAGAGGTACCTCTTGGGAGTCTAGTTTAGTGGAGCACACTGATCACAGACTTGCACTTGTGATTTAGCCTAATGATTTTCTTGACCCATGAACTTAGCTAAGTCACTGCACTCTCTAAATTTCCTCTATTTCCCATCAGTCAAATGTGAATGTTAACTTCTGTGTTGATTCCCCTGCCAAGTTCTGGAAAGGCCCAAGTTAAAGCAGAGATGACAATGCACTGTGATCTGGAAGAGACTGGTCACACACCAAGGCTTCTCTTCACATGGACTGCTCATGTCTTGGAGCCAAGGTGAGAGTCCAGGGGCCCTCCTGGTGCCAGGAAGCTGAGCTGAGGTGCTTTCTGACTTGCTGCCAGGCAGGGCATTCTCCTGCCAGCATCCTCATTCTTTTGCACATAGGTATTTTGTTCATGCACAGGAGGCCCTTGCTCTTTTGAGAGAGACATAAAGAGAAGCGTCAGCAGAAAACCTGCAGAGGTCGGCAAATGTGCTCGAGCCATCAGCAAGTCCAGGGTCCTGTGTGTTGGACAGAATAGAAAAGTTCAGTGTGAATCTGGGAAAAACAAGAAAGTGGATATTGATGGTCTCTCCGGCTTGAATCTAGTTCCTCCAGGTCCCACATTTAATACAGGTTACTCTTGAGTTCACCTTTGGGTTCTACTTTGGGATTACTGGTTATAGTTGATAGCAATGGCAGAGGCTAAGTGAGGCATTAGACCAAAGGACCCCTTTTCTGTCCCTTTTTTTTAGCAGTAGATGAGAAATTCCCTCTGCCTGGAGTGTCCTCCCTTCTTCCTCCACCCAATCTCTGATGTCAAAAATATACCTATTCTTTTTTCAGGTAAATTTTATTGTGTATATTTAAGGTAGACATGATGTTATGGGAAACATAGAGATAGTAAACAGTTTACTATAGTGAAATAAATTAACATATCCATTATCTTAAGTCACCCATTTTCTTTTGGTTTTGTACCAAAAGTACTTAAAATCTGGTTATTTAGCATGAATCCCAAATACAGTTCAACCTTACTTCCTATAGTCCTCATGCTGTACATTAGTCCTCTAGATTTGTTCTATTATACCGATTGTTTTGATCTTGTTGTTCATTAGATCTCTAGATTTGTCTAACATTCTTCAAATTAGAGCCATTCTTGAAGACCTTGCTCAAATGTCACCTCTCTCAAGAAGGCTTCCCTGATATAGTCAAGCTGAAAATCAACTTTTTCTCTTTGATCATCTAGGGCACTCCCTAAACACAGCACATTACCTTTCATTAGACAAGTAATGATAAACATACTATTGAGAATTAATGATGTGCTACAAGAGAGTGTACTTTATATGTCTCCTCTCTATCAATCCTCAGAGCAACTTGACAAAACAGGTACCATTATTTTCCCCATTTTATAGATGAAGAAACAGCTTCTAAGAAGTTACAAAATAAGGAAGTCACAGACAGCTGAGACCATGGGGCCAGGTTGTCTAGCTCCATGTGACTTCAGTTCTTTGAGCCTGTCCACCAGAACTTTCTGTGATGATTAAAGTGTTTCATATTGCTTTGTCAGTATGGTAGCCACTAGTCCCCTGTGGCTAGAGTACTTGAAATGTGGCTAATGCAATTCAGGAATTGGATTTTGAGTTTTATTTAACTTTGACTGACTTAAATTTAAGTAGGCACATGTTGCTAGGAACTACCATATTGGACTCTGCAACTCTCACCCACTCTATGTCATGCAATACAACAGCTATTTGTACTCAGTTCATATCACTCAATTTGAACTCTGGGCTCTTTGAAAAAACAGGGCTCTCAGGCTTCCTACAGAAATAGGTACTGAGTGCCTACCATGAGCACTCAGTACCTATTTCTGTAATAAACCGTTTGCCTATGGTCTCCACGATGACCTGAGTAAAAGAGTTGCTTCAATCACGAAGCTGCTGGTTGAACCAGAAAAATCCCCATATCACCCATGGGCCTCAGGTGCCTTATCTATAATATGGAGGACATCAAGTTCAACTTTCAACAGGGCATCTTTAGCCCGGTAAGGTCTTACCTGTGTGGAGAGTCGGGGTCAAAGCAAGTCTGAGTGACATCGGTGATTTTAGGGTCACAGCACTCTCCACCATCAAAGTTGAACCGTTCATAGTTACAGTCCATGTCACACACCCCATTCTGTTGCTTCTTCATGAAGGCGGGGTGGCGCAGGTGACGGCAATCCCCGCCGTCATGGCCGGTCAGCGTGTGGTTGCACTCGGGGTCACAGTTCTCATCCCCAATCTTGCTGATGTCACAGTTGGCCAGGATGAGGCGGCGGCGAAGGGAGGAGTTGCTCACCTCCAGCACCTTCAGCTCCCAGGAGATGTTGTAGTGCTTGAAGGCCTCAGCCAGCTGCTGGTGCTGGAAGTCCACCTGCTCACGGGTCACCATCGGGTTCTTATGATCATCTTCATAGAGGTTGACCACGCGGTAGCGCACCACCTTGGGCTGGCGGAAACTCGGGAGCTGATTGTAGCTGGCGATGACCTCTGTGTTGTCACACAATGTCTGTCCGCACAGAGGAGGCTCCAGACTTGTGTCCAGCAGAAAGCCGTGGGCATTGCTGAATTCCACTTTGGGGCTGCTGCCATCCTTCATGGGGGACCAGGCATGCTTCACATTGTCCCAGTTCTCCTGGAGGAGGAGTTGAGGTAGAGCAGTGTGGGTGCCGTGGGTTTCCATGTCAGACAGTATCTCCCGCTGAGTCCTGGCCACCTTCCACAGACTGAAGTGCTCGATGTAGCCCCGGTAGTTGTGATTCAGGGCACTGCCCCCTAACATGAGCACTTTGCACTTCTGGGTCAGTGGGCTGAATATGCCACCCACTTGCTCCCCAGAGGTGGCCACCTGCGCACCATTTACATAGAGCTTCATGAACCGCCCATCATAGGTGGCAGCTAGATATACCCACTGGCCTGGGAGGTAGCTGCGGTGGGCATTGATGGTGGTCACTTGCCAGGCCCGGTCTGTCTTCAAGGAGAAAAAGTAGCGTGGGTCTCTGTTGCCTTGGTCACTGATGGTGTGAATGCCCACGACCCATCCTCGGTCACGTGAGGTATAAGAACATTTGTCATACAGCCCTATGTGGCCCCAAAAGAGAAAGATTAATAAATAAAGGATGGAAAAGGAAGGGGGGTTAATTTATTTTTCTCTGATAAAATTTGTATCAGGTTATCCTAGACTCATCGCTTTCCAACTGCTCTGTGGGATCCTAGCAGTGCCTCTGGGACCACCTCGAGGGCAAGGCAAGGGCTGGAGGAGCTGAGAGAGTGCATAAGTTGGGTTTGGGGCATTCTCATCACAACTTTAACCTGCGAAGTGTAACTTTTATTAGTTTTGAATATGAAGCATACAAGAAAGATTTTTGTTTAAAGAAAGGGTACTTCACCTAATGAAAATGCAACAACAGCAGCAATAATAATAAAAATCTGAAAACCATTTTCCAAAGCTGTTGGATGGGGAAGAGGACTTCGTAATTAAGAGGGTGTTTTAAGTGTAAGATAATATACACGGTGAAAGGAGAAACAGAGGGAGATGATAATGAACAGAAGATGCTCATTTAGAAGGGAGGTCCCTACAACAGTTATCAGAACTTTGAGTGCACATCTGCCATTAGCAGTCATTAAATGATCAATGGCATTAAATTGTCAGGAAAGTTGGGGTATAAAAGTGAGGATCAGGAGCTGAAAAGCTGGAACTTCATTCTCTAACAGGAATCTTGCCATTTATCCCCAAAGAAAGAAAACACACTTCAGAGCTAAACTACAAAGGTTTTCAAAGATCATCACCACCAAACCGTTTGTTTGACAGGTGAGAGAGCTGAGCCCCAGAGAATAGAAGGCATTTGTCAAGTCACAGAGTCATTGACAGTATATATATATATATATATATATTTAATAATAATGAGCAAAATCTCCTAAGCCTCTATGGCAGGCCAGATATTGTGCTAAGGTCTGTATATGCATTAACTTAATCCATGTAATATCGCTAAGGTGGTGACATTAAGTTTCTCATTTAACTGATGAGAATATGGAAGTTAAAGGAGATGGAGAGACAGGTTGAAGGTCAACTGCTTGGTAAGTGGATCCTAGATCCATCAGACCCTTAGATTCACCATCCTAGGCACTAATTTTATAGCAATTCTCCCTGCCTCACCAAAGTTATCAGGCATCTGGGCTATGCCACCTACCTGGGGCATGTCACACATTTGAATTCGATATTTGAGGAAGTTCCAAGCCAAGCATCTCTATAGTTACTCCGGGAACCCCAGGAAGTAGGTTAGCGGATTCTCTCTGGATCAAATTATCTTTATGCTCACCAACCCCCATTTCCTAGCCTTTCTGGAATATACCCAGTGTCCTTGGCACAGACAAAGCTGTTGGATGGGGAAGAGGACTTTCTAATTAAGAGTGTATTTCAAGTGTCAGATGATGTATGAGGCCAGGTGGGAGAAGAAAGAGGGAGGGGAGAGTGAATAAAAGATGTTCATTTAGAAGGACAGTGACCGCTCTCAGCTGGAGAATTGTCGTGGTCACCATAACTCTGGGAGTTCACCTGCCATTAGTGCTCATCAAATGAGCATGGAGAGCTTCCAGCAAAATCAATAGAGGAGGCCCACACAGTCTTCACTCCTTCGTGGGCAATGGGAGCTTAGAATTGGTGTAAATCTCTTTGTTAGCAGCTGACAATGGCCAGCAGTCTTGGCCCAGCATCTATGCCAATCTAAACCTTCCCTCCCACTTCCTGCTCAACCATCTTTCAGGAAATGGCCAGAGTCTCCTTATAAAGTCATCCTGCTCTTACCATCAGGACAACCTTAATGAAGCACCAAGTGCCTCCTCTGATGTCCTCTGGGTCCTGATCCTCTATCTGGTAAAGGAGGGGGTTAAGTGAGGTTCTGTGTCACATACTAGGTCCAAGTCTGATTTTCTTTATTCTAGACTTCCCAATGACTAACATGCAAGGTACCTCTTTCAAGAAGTTCTTCCTGACTGCCCTGTGAATAGTGATTATTCTCTTCTTTGAACTCTTTTTACTTTTAGGAAACTCGACACGTACTCTTCGGTTTTGGCGTTGTCTGTGTTCTCACCATTATCCCCTCTCTGCTAAACTGTATTCTTCTCGAGAGCAACGGTTATGTCTGTGTCATTCCAGTAACCTGTCCAGCACCTTGCTACAGCAGGCATGGGAATGATTCTACATAGAGCAGGAGATGCGAAAGGGTAGGGATTTTAAGGACAAACAGAATCAAGGGCATTAACTTATGTCTCTATAACTAAAGTACAGGGAGAATCAGAGAATAAAATGTATTCTTGGTAAAGTAGAAAGATCAGGATCTTTGGACTCACGGTAATTTACTTTGAATCTTGACAACAGCAGTTACTAGTTGTACAAATGGGGCAAAATTGCTTCACCTCTAAGCCTTAATTCCTTCATCTGTATCTCTAAATATATTGTCATAAAAGACATAGTGAATATGACATCCTCCGCATACAACGGCTGTCCAAATGAGAGTTCATTGTTAAGATGCTGAAGGGTTCAGGGGCAATGTAGAGGATGAAAAGGAGTGAGGAAATGACAGGAAACAAAATACAAAGGCCAGAAAGAGAGGGTACCCTGAAGGCATTTTGCCCGATATATCAAGAAGGAAGGCTCAAAAAAGCCCCGGTCCTCCTCAAACCCACTGGCAAACCCTTCTTAGAAATCATAGATTCCATCAGCTTAGATGATATCATGAGACTACATATTAAAAGCTGCCTCCCCACTGACTCCTTCAAAAGACTAAGATCCAACTCCAGATTTGAAGTGAGTTGCCCCAGATCTATCTGTTGCTGCCCATTATGGGAACCAGTGAGAGCAGAGGTTCCTGAAGCCATGACATTCATGCTCTTTCCCACCTCTTAGCTCACCTTCTGTCTCTCCCAGCTAACCCTATCACTCATGAAAAGAAAATGAATGACCTTTTAACGAGAAAATTAAAATCTAAAACAAGATCCTTTTTCTCTCTCCTTCTCTGTCTCTCTCTCTGCCGGTTTTTATTTTGCCAGGGGCTCCAAGTCCCTGGTTTTCCTGTTGCCTTTGGAAGGCAGCTAGCCTAGTTAGCAAGGTAAAATGTTTACACATCTGTAGGGTGCTCTCAGTTCAGAACCTTGCCGGGGCTTGGGACCCAGGCTCAGGCCACCTCTGTTTGCAATTGAGAGAAGGGGGAAGAAGTGAGAAAAGGCAGATTCCGCCAAAGAGCTAAGAAATAAGGGGTGGCTTAGCCATGGGAGGCAGAGAGGAAGGGCAAAGAGAGGGTTTTCAGTGGAACCAAAAAGAAACACATTAAGGGAAATGAGAACCTTGAAGCAGCGGATTCACAAGTTCAGAGGGAAATATTTACCTGGAGTATAAGTAGTGAAAGAAAATCACGGAGCTTCCATAAGGTTAGGGGAGTATAGTGGCAATGGGGTTTTATTTCTATATGAAAATAACTTAATCAACAGTAGTCTTATTTTAGGGTCTGAAAGGGAAGCATCCCTGTATCACCAGCTCAGAACCAGAAGTTTGGCACCAGAGATCAGGCTTGACTTGCCAGGTAACCTTGCCTGGGACAAGTCATACCACCTCCTCTATGCTGCTGAACCTAATTTCCCTTCTCTGTGAAAGGAGGGGTCGGGATAAAAATGATCCCTTGCTAGAATTTAAGAGCTCTTTTGTTCTCTGTTAGAATGGTTCCTTGTAAGGAGAAAGTGCTCAAAAATATGTGTTGATTTGAATTAGATGCCTTATGTCATTCCCAACTCTTGCATGCTTAGGTTCTGTCTCCCCTGAGGATCTCTATACAGGACACAGAATGCTCTTCTTTGGAGGACACAAAAGAACGCCCACATCTCCACACTGCCCTTCCTCACAGTTCTCCATGAAGATATAGGCATAGTACAAAAAAAATGGTGCAAATGTGTCTGAAGTCAGCACCATGTGTGTGGGACTAGAGGATGATCCCAGGGCATATAGTCCCATGTGGCAAGATGGAAGGCCACATGCAATTTTGCACACAATCTACATATAATTAGCATATGTCTGTCTCAATGCTATAAGCACATAGAATTAGACAATGAAAGTGTGCAAGAGTCCCTCTACAGAAGTGTGTCTGGGCACACTGCACACAGGGAGAGGCTGAGGTGCAGCAGGAAAGGAGCCTGCCCTGGTCCTCCTGTGAAGGTACTATCGCTGGAACCCTGGCCAGCTGATCTTTCTAATGCACCCCATCTTCCTGCAGCTAGGCTGGATGTGAAAAGGGTTCTATAGGCCCCCAGAAACTTGATGTCTCTTTTTTTTCATTGCCTCTTTTTCTTCTCATCTATGCATTCAATCTCATCCCAGAAAGGAATAACATTTACCAAAGAAAAAAGCTCAAAGGCATGGAAAGAGTCTCTCAGAACCTTGGCTAAGGCTGTACAGAGTGTGGGAGAATACTCTGGGCATTAGGGGTATTCTCTAAAGATCATCACGGTAGATATTACCCCAAGGCAAGTCTGTCTGATGACCCCATGCCACTCAGGCATATCTTCCTCCTGTATATTCCTCATACTCCTCCCCATTCTAAAACTACCTCATCACCAAGTAATTACTCATTCAAGATCTGTGCTTCCCACATATGTAGCTGTTTGCTTCATTTATAAATGCCCAACATCCAACCTGAAGTCTGGTATGTTGTAAGTGCGCTGTAGAGTTTGTTATTGAAAGTTAAAAATAAAGAAAGAAAGGGGGGATAATTCCCTATTTCTGCCTTCTCTATAAGAGTATCTTACTCTTTATTGAGAACATGCTATCGTTTACTCTATGTTAATTATCTTGCTTAATCTTCACAACAAATCAATCAGCATTGTTCCCTCTTCAGGGTAGACTGATGCTCAGGATAGGGAAATGGTTGCCCAAAGCAACACAGCTCAGAATCCAGGTCTATAGAATTCCCACACCCAGGCTCTTAGTCATGGTCACCACATTAAGTGCCAAAGGCCAAATGTTTTGTTGTACGCTGTTTGAAGGTATGGCCCCCTCTGGAAAGATTTCTGTAAGTTCTACAGCACCCACACAAGCAAGGTGAATTGAATTGAAAGCCAGGAGGCTGCTGTCTTTATCATTCTACTGTATGGACCTAAACAATTAACTAAGAATCGATGGTTCTTTATTACTACATAGTAATCTATTCCACTGGGCTCACCCCACTTCACTAGAATCCAAAGTTTGTCCAGGCATAGTTGTCCATCTGGAGTGCCTCCTTGCACTTGTCTTTCGGCATCTGGACTTCCATTACCGGCCTACCTGCCTGATGGTTTCTGACTCAGGTTTCCTTTAACTTCCAAGGTCTATACTGATTTTTCTTCCCACACTCTTGGCTGCCTCCCATTTTCTTTTTCATTGTGTTGGACTAAATTGTGTTCCACCAAACTTCATATGTTAAAGATGTAACCCCCAGTACCTTGGAATTTAACTGTATTTGGAGATACAGTCTTTTAAAAGGTAATTAAATTAAAGTGAGGTGATAAGGCAGATCCTAATCCAATTTGACTGGTGTTCTTATAAGAGGAGAAAATTAGGACACAAGTAATACGGAGAAAAGACTATGTGAAGATACAAGGAAAAGACGACCATCTACAAACCAGTGAGACAGAGAAAAAAAAAAGAGAGAGAGAGAGAGGTCTTGGAAGAAACAAACCCGGCTGACACCTTGATCTTGGACTTTTGATCTCCAGAATTTTAAGAAAATAAATTTCTGTTGTTTAAGCCCATGAGGTTGGGGTCCTTTGTTATGACTGCCCTAGCAAACCATCGTTCAACCAGTTTTCTAAGCTCTCCCACTGAAATTTTTCTAAAATCTATCTTATCTCCTAATATCTGTTCCCAGTTCAGAATTTTTCTCTTGTTACAATGCAATGTCTCAATTTACTCAATGGGTGTTTTGAGTAGAGTAAGGTGTGTTAGAAAGATAGCAAAATTGGTGGTGTGTTCATCACATACAGGAAACATTCCTCACTGGGGAGTGGGGTTTCTGTGTTTCTGAATCACCCGCTGTGTGTTGGGCATGTGGGCAGCAACTTCCCTCTCAAGGTGTCTCCTAGAATCCTCACAATAATCTGCTACAATAGGTACTATTTACAGATCAGAAAACTGGAGAGTCAGAGAGGCGAGGTCCCCTGCCTAAGGTCCCACAGCACTAAGGGGTAGGAAAAACTGGAATTTGAGTCTCCTAATTTCAAATTCGAAAGCTCCCCCACAGTTGAGGGGGACTCTAGCTATGCTTTCTTCCTGTGGTCTTGCCTAGGATGTTTTCCTGGGAAGCTTTAAGTCAACATAAAATTATCTCTGATAACATTTGACTTTCTGCCATCACCGTCTGGGGGCAGGGAGGGGGGCTGAGATAATTAGCAAAGGATAGCAATTTATATGCAATTTGTGTTATTGTTTGTTTTCTGTCATTGGGAGAGCAGATATAGAAGGAGAAAAAACTCTACCAGGACATTTCTTCTGTGAAAAAGTGGTATTTTAAAATAAATAATGATAATAATAACAAACACTTTCTGAAAGCCTCTATGTAGTAGTCTCTTTACTAAGCACAGACTAAGTGGGATTTATTAGTATTTTTTTGACAGATAAGGAAACTGAGATGTAGAAAGGTTAATTGATTTTCCCTCCAAGGATCCAGCGAGGGATTGGGAGAATCACGATTCTAACTCTCATCGCTCTCACTCCAGAGCCAAAGCTCCCCACCAAGATGCTTTCCATGATGGATTGGTGTTCTCAGTCCACCATGAAGGCTGTAATGTCCAGGTCTGTCATGCTGTGTTGTGGTCTCTGGGTGAGTAGCTCCCCACTCTGGGCTTCCTCACTTCCTTTCCTTAGGATATGAGAGTGTTAGACCCGGTCACAGAAGTCCCTTCCATATACATTCTGTGATTCCAAGATCCCAGTGACTCCAGGTATCCCAGCATTGGTTCCCCTGTGGGAGACATAAGGTCATTGCAGGGCAGGGTAAAAGGCAGTTTCAGACCCTTCAATTAAAGGATGCCCACTAGCTGTGGGACATCTGCCAGGAGAATACAAGAAGAGGTGAGAGGATGAGGGGATGAAAGGGGGAATTTAGGTCAACAATCTGGTTTCTTTCATGAGGCTAAAAAAATTAAAAGCTAAAGGTTGGAGCTGGTCCCTTTTTTGTTTTGTTTTGTTTTGCTTTCCCTTCCATGATTTAATCGCTAGTATCAAAGCCACAGAGGAATGCTTGAGAGAGCAATCCTATGGAAAGCTTTTATCTGTCCAGAGGAGAGTGATTAAAACAGACAGATTTGGGTTAAGTATACCCATGGTCCCTGCACTTGGTTCAGTCGGGGGGAGACCCACCAAAATGACCTGGAGGACTCAGCACCATCAGGCATTCAGAGGAAGGCTGGGATGTCACTGAGGAGGGTACTTGGGGGACGGCTCCTCAGCATCCTCATCCCTCCGGGTCCACCCTGGGTCAAAAGATTTGCCTTAGGCTCAGTGAAAGGAGGAGGCTTAAAGGGAGACATACAGGACTGGAGGATTATACCAAGTTATACTGGGTTCTGGACATCTCTGTATCTTGTACAACAGAGGCAGGAGCATTGAAAGTAACCACATGGAACAATTCTCAAGGTCAGGTTAGCTCAGGTGTTTCCCATGTGTTGGCCATGCAAGTGTAGGAGGAGGACAAGACTGCCCTTCTCAGGATGGCATGGAGCAGTAGACTGAGCACCCTCGATGGCACCTGTCTCTGCTCTCCTGCCTGTATTCTTTTTCCTTGCCGGGAACTGTTACCTGAAAGTACCCTGACTACATGGGTTTGCTCACCCTTTTTACTAGCTGTGTGACATCAGGCAAGTTAATTCACCTCTCTGAACCTCAGTTTTCCCACATATACACTAGGATGAAGAATCTTATTCTGTACACTTTACAGATGTCTTCTGAGAGAGAAAAGAGATAAATGTATGCATATTTTCTTGCAAACTATTTAAGGCTACCCAGATGTGAGGCAAGCTTGAGAATAGTATGCCTGAGGGTTCCTGAAACCCGTAAGTTTTAATAATACACAGACTTATGTGATGCATTTGTGACAGCAAACTGCTCTTGAGGGCTCAAGGTGCACCAGTAATTCCCTTTGGCTCTTGTGTCTCCAGTCTTCCTCCTTTGCTCATGTGTAAGCAGTCTGCATGGACATAGAAAGGTTGGGGGATTACAGGCCAGTAAATCTGAGTTCAAATGCTGGCTTTGCCATTTACTAGCAATGGATGGGAAAGTCAGGGCACCTTTCCCAGTATTAGTCTCCCCATCTGTAAAATGGACATGATACATCTTCCTCTGACAGTTGTAGTGGGGGAACTAATGAGAATACAAATGTGACAGCACTTGGCACATGGCCACTGGCAACAAAACAAGTGTTACAACACATGGACAGTGGCATGAGGCTGATCTGTGTATCTCAGCTCTGCTCCCTGTTAGCTGTGTAGCCTTGGGCAAAATCTCTGTCTCCTTGATAGTTTCCTCATATGTAAACTGACAATAACAAGCACTTAATAAATAGTGCCATTTCCACGATTTAGTAAGAGAATCCAAATACTCATTTGCATAGAAAGGGATCATTGTAGCTACACTTTTCAAAAATGTATATTAATAATAAATATCTTTCCGGCCAGGCAAGGTGGCTCACGCCTGTAACCCCTGCACTTTGGGAGGCTGAGCTGGGCGGATCACCTGAGGTCAGGAGTTCAAGACCAGCCTAGTCAACATGATGAAACCCTGTCTTTACTAAAAATACAAAAAATTAGCCAGGCATTGTATTGCATGCCTGTAATCCCAGCTACTCAGGAGGCTAAGGCAGGAGGATCGCTTGAACCCGGGAGGCAGAGGTTGCAGTGAGCCGAGATCGCGCCACTGCATTCCGGCCTGGGCAACGAGAGCGAAACTCTGTCTCAAACAAACAAACAAACAAACAAAAAATAATAAATATCTTTCCTTCTTTTTCAGAATTGGGATTATTTCCCCCCTTTTTTGTGCTGTTAAATACACACATAAAGTTTTCTTTCTGACACTGTTCTCTGAAATGAAGATGCATGTTTATTCCTCTCTTTTTTCACACATTATTGATGAAATCAGTGCATCTAAAATTGGTGCACATCAGCGTAAGAAAGGAAGTGGAGAAGGACAAGAAAAAAAGACCAAGAAGAAAGAAGCGGTGGGGGATGGGGTCAATGAAGTACAGTATAGTTTTGTTCATCCTTGAAGGTTGCACAGCACAAACCAGATCCTGGTGGACTGAGCAGGGCTGATGTTGGGGCTGTCTTGGAAGAGAGATCTTTCCTTCGGTCATTTCCATAACTTGAGAATCTACAAGCTCCTCTCTCCACTCACTCATCAAGCCTTGGAGACGATGATACCACTTGCCAGAAAATGGTCAAGGATCAGTTCATCCTACTGTCATATCCTGCATGGCAGCCCCAAGACTGACCCTTCACCATTCATTGAATTAGGCAGAGTCAGGGCTGGAAGTTCTCTTACTGGTTATTTAATCATCCCCTTTCACAACTAACCTCATACTTGAATCACCTGGACAACATTTAACACATGACTGACTGCTCATATTTCCAGGCCAGCACAATGATTGGCAAGTAGAAAGCACCAATTAAGTTGACAAAATGCTTATATGTATGCATGTATTTAAGGGGAAATAAAGAAATGCATGTGAGGGTGTTTGCATGAGTGAAAGCACAGTGGACAGTCTGGTGGTGAAGAGCACAATTTGGGAGTGAATACAGCTGTTTTAAGTTTTGGCTCTGTGATGACCTTGAAGCAGCTCTGGTTGGAAGGATGTAATAATATACTGTTCATAGAACACTTATCAAAGTGCCTGGTGTACAATAAGCATCCAAGAAATGGGCATCATGAAGGATATATGTGAGGAAAGAAAAACCAAATGCACGTGACAAGTATCAGAGAAATGAGACAGAATTGAAGAAGGAGAGAACTGTTTCTAATAAGCTCAGAAACATATTTTACATGTCCCTACAGAGCCACATGGACATGTAAATTTAATGTCACTAATAAAAATATTGGGGGGGGGGTCTTTCCTCTCAGTACGCCAGAGAGCAAGACATCAATAGCCATTAATACTATTGGAGAAGTAAAGGAAGCTTCCCTGATACGATAACTTTCTCTCAGTTTTGCTATAATCAGACCTTGGCTCATCTTGTCAACTCCATTTTTATCTCTCTGTGTAACTTTGCTTGTGTGTATGTTCATGCACATATGTTTAAAGTTTAAAATAATATATCACATATTGCCTAGCATAATGGTGGTGCTTAGTAGGTGCTCAACAGACTCTAACTGAATGAATGCTGTATATGTAGTTATAAGGATACTATAGCATTCTATCCACAAGTTTACAGACTAACAGGAGAGAGAGATATTTATCTTTCCAAGCTGGGGTGTGAGATATGATTTCAAATATCAGCTCTGCTACCATGGAGCAGAGATTAGAGCAAGTCATAATTTTGGTCTGAGCTTTTCTTCTCTTACTTGGTAAAATGAGCATCCTATTATGCACCATAAAGGGTATGAAAAAACAGCTGGTGCTTAATCCATCATCATTACCATTATTGGAAAACTCTTCTAACTGGCCCATGGTCCAGAAGTTTCATCGCTCCCTGATACAGACTGTGAAGCATCACCAGATTTATCATCTTAAAATCCTATTTTTCACTATTCCCTCAAACAGGCGAACCTCTTTCTCTGATGCCCTCAGAGTAAAGGCCAATATCAACTTCACATTTCAGAAATTGGTCTCAATCTATCTCTGAATATGTAGACAGACCCCGGTAAGATTTCCTCGCTTTGGCCCACACTGTTTCCTACAGGTGGAAATGTCTCCCTATTGTCCCTGTCCTTTCTCTTTTCTGATCTTCAAGACCAATACCAGTATTATTTCTTCCAGCAGACCTTCAGTCTTCATGAGTCTCCACCATCAGTTATATAAATGTTGATAAGCACCTGCTATCTGACACAGATGTAGTCAGTCTTTGACCCACACATCTTTCTGTACCAGCCACAGGACACTTGGGCTGTTTCTTGATAGTTCACACACATAGTTGTTGAGGACATAGCGTCTCTTTTCTCCTGAGTCTTTCTGGGGTCCTAATACTGTTTTTGGTTGTTTAGTTGTTGATCTAATTTTTTTTTTTTTATGGCAATGATCACTGTTGACAGCATGACTCATTTCTGAGGTCAACCTCCAATGGTTCTCTCCCCCGCTAGACTGTAAGCCTCATGAGAGCACAGAGTACATGTCTGTAACCACCCTGTATCACTATATAGAGCCTGTATCACTATATAGAACCCTCCATATTGTGGCTAAGACATAAGACCTCAATAAACGCTTGCTGAATGGATAAATAAATGAAAGATTTATGTGCCCAAGGTTTGTGAGGAAACCTAATTTGGGTGGATTTTTAGGTTTCAAACAATCTTTTCTTCTTCTTTTAAATTTGTATTATTGTATGTTTAACTGACAAAAGTTATGTATATTAATACGGTACAACATGATGTTATGAAATATGTATACATTATGGAATGGCTGGACCAAGTTAATTAAGTATGCATTATCTTACATGCTTATTAGAATTTTTGTGGTGAGAACACTCAAAATCTATTCTCTTAGCAATTTTCAAGTGTGCAATAGTAACTATAGTCACCATGTTGTATAATAGATCTCTTGAAGTGATTCCTGCTGTCTAACTAAAATTGTATATCCAGTTTTCAAATGCTCCTCTCAGTACTGGAGGTCACCCTGATTTAGAGGCAAGAGTGGGGGTCCTTGTTACATCATATAAGCTCCTTCAACTTCCTGGCCCTCGATTTTTCCATCTATATAATGGGAGGTTGGCATCAGTGGTCACTAGGTTTGAATGTATAAATAGTGAAAGAGTAACAGAGAGTTAGGAAAACACAGCTTAGCTGTGTGTTGGCAAGAACTTAGGCAAGTCACATTCTCTCTCGGGTGTCCATTTTCTTATTTGTGAAAGAAGATGACTGTGGTAAAATAAATTCTACCAGTTTTCTTAAAAATGCAGAGAAAAAAATTTCTATATAGAGGGTAATAAGACATGAACTTGTGCTTTAATTTGCCACTATTAATCTTGGGCAAATTTCTTTTCATCCATGGTCACTTCATGACTTTCATGAATTAAATATATATATAATTATGATTTATGATTGCATTGTTATAAAAATAAATGTAATTGAGAGTCTGGATTCCTTATTATAGATGTATTATTACTATATTATTTGTTCTTCTGATTCTAAAATATATTAATTAATCTAAAAGAAATCCATTAATTCTAAAAGAAAGAATTAATCCATTTTTGCAGTTTAACAACCATAGACCTCAGGCACTGTGCCAACTGTGTCTCCAGATGAGTCATCAGCCTTGTTTTCATCTTTGGACCTTGGTTCCTCATCTGCCGAAGAGCACTGGAAGGAGGAGGCACTGAGCACCTGTACCCAATGTAAGCAGCCAAGAGGAATGGGGAAGATTCCCACATGGGAAAGTCAAATGATATAAATTTCATACCTGATGCAGGCCTACAGCAAGTTGTATAAAAACACAGCCCACACAGTGTGGGATGAGCTCTGGAGAAAAAGCTCCTCTCTCGGATGAGCCTGCCATCACCTCATCTTGGCCCACACAGCCTAGGGTGAGCCTTTCAGGAGAAAGATGGCAAAGGGAGATAAGAAAGGGACAAGGCCAGACAGGCAGATCTCTGCTTTGCAGGGCTGGTGCCCTCCAGAATTACCCTTCTAGTCAGGGAGAGCGATGACAGCTGATGTTTACCGAGTGATTACTATGTGCCAGGTGTTGTGTGAAACTCTTTGCCTAGATAACTTAGGTAACTCTCACAATAATGCGAACAGGGAAATATTATTATTATCACCATTTTACAGATTTTACAGATGAGAAAACTGAGACTCAGAGAGTCCAAATAACTCACCTAATCCTGAGTAACCTGTTGGCCAACTGACAAAGATGGGGTTTAACCCCAAGCAATCAGATTCCAGAATTCACATTTTAACTTCTAAATATTTCTGCTTAGTCAGGAGAAAGCTGACTACACCAGGACAAGGGGCTGCTTTTAATGATAAATAAAGAGAAATAAATCGAGTTCTATAGTAGAGGTACAAGCAAACAGAGCTCAGCAGAAGGACTGCTTGATTCTGACAAGAAGGTGCAGGGAAGTTTTCCTGGATGAGTCTCAAAAGAGCCGAACCTTGCACGAGGTACAGGATTTGGGGAAGGAGAGGCTGGGCCAAGACTTTCTAGCACAAGGTGAAGCATGAGCAATGGCAAGAGCTGTGAAGTCCGCCTAAAGGTAACTCTCGAGATGAGAAAGACATCTGCTTTTGATAGGATTGAGGGTGCACAGAGTAACTGAGGGAAATAAAGTACAATGGCTGTCTGAGGCTAGCTCACAAAGGGCTGTGAATGACATGCCAAAAGATCTAAAGTTTCTTCCATAGAAAAGAATGAATCTTTGGTGTTTTTTGGGCAGTCCACAGGGGTGGGTGGGGATCATTAGCTGGGGATTATATGGTATCCCTTTTGACAGTCACTGAGCTAACAGAGCCAGGACTTAAGTCTCAGGACTCCTGTCCAGTGCTCATGTGGCAATCTGGAGTCATTTAGCCTTAAGATTCATTACTGAAGAGGGTGAAATATGAGCACATTTTCAAAGAGAGAGGTCTGAAACACTACTAAATTTCTATTGTTTTGACATCTGTTAGAAAATCATAAATTATAAATAACTCAAAAAACCCTTTAAGGCTCTAAATGGATAAATAGTTTTTAGATGCTCTTTGGGGCTTCATAATTTAAATTTTGTTCCACTAGGTAGAGGATGATTAGTTCAGCCTTGATCCTGGTCTCTAGCTGACCTTGAGCAAATGTCATCTACCGTCTGTCTCTTGGTTTCCCCATCTATTCAACTGAAGGAGGATGGAGAGTTGGTCTTCAGATCCCTTGATTTCTCTGAGAGTCTATCTCATAAACTCCTTGAAAGAAAGGGATTTTATCTCCTTTGACTTCATATCCTCATTGATTAGCTTGAGATCTGATACATGGTAGACTGTAAAATATTGTGGAATTCATGGTACAAACTAAATTTTAAACTCAAGACTCCAGGGATCTTTAAGGGACTTTAAATCAAAAGTTTGGAAGTGGTGACCATTTTTTAAATAAAAAAAGGTATAAAAACAAGCAGATCAGAAACCAGACAGGTTAGTATTTCCTCTGGCTGTAAAAGATGCTCAGAAACTGAAAGACTATGAAACAGAGAAGATTGATGAGGAGGAGGCCGAGAACACTGTAAGGTCAAGGGGGAAAACAAATGTGAAAAAGCATAGAGAGAGAAATATGTGTTTTAGGAGTATCAGGTGATTCCGTTTAATCAGAAGAATCCATGTAAGTCAGTGGTTCTCAACCAGTAGATTTTGCCCACAGGGAACATTTGGCAATGTCTACATTTTTGATTGTCACAACTGGGGAGGAGGGTGCGGCTACTGTGTCTAGTACCTAGAGGCCAGGGATGCTGTCAAACTCCTCAACAAGGAATTATGCACTCCAAAATGTTAATAGTGCTGAAGTTGAGAATCCTGGTGGAAGCAACGAGGGAAAGTTATGGTAGTAAACAATGCTTAGGGAGGAAGGTGAATGTGAGGCTGCAGAATTTAGACCCAATCTAGACAGGTTTATGGTGGAGGAGTTAGAATATGCACTCTGAAGACTGCTTCCACCACTGACTTGTGTGGACCTTGGGAAATTCACTTAACATTCCTCATCTTTCATCTGGAAAATTGCAGTAATAATAGTACCCACCTCAGAGGGTCATGGTGAGGATTAAAGAGTTAATGTATGCAAAATTTTATGAACAGTGCCCGACATATATAATGCATTAAATATATTAGCTGTTATGCATAGGTAATAGGGAGCTACAGTAGACTCAAGTTCAAGAGAGCAGCAATAGCGGCTCCTCAGTTGATGATTCCTTAGAAAAATGCTTAGAGCTGCATGATTATCATGTGACTATTACATCCACCCAATTAATAATCCTTCTTCAATCAGCTTCTGCTTCAGATGACACTGCAGGCGGATGTGTTTGGGTTTGTCTTGCTGTCTGCAAGCAACTCCCTGTCTGGGCTTTGTCTCCTAGATATCCACAATGCCCAGGCCAGCATCTGACTGCCTCTCCAGTTCAGGCTCCCCATGGTTTCAATGAATAAGGAGAAGGAGATAGAGAAAGTCAGACATGAGGACAGACGGAAAGATGGAAAGGCAGGAAGCCTTCTGTGAAAGCTGCTGCCAGTGATACACACTGTTCACAGGGATCCCAAGTATAGAATCAGGGGCATGTTTCAGACGCTTGTTTGAGCTACTGATACTGTTCTTTTGGAACCCTTGTTTGTAAACAGATATTTCTGCTAACACTGGGCTTTGTAAGGGTGGACAGAGTCGGGTGGTGGGGGGGATGAAAGGGGGGGTTGGAGAAAAAGGCAGGTTGTGTCCTAGAGCCTTAGACCATGTGTTTGTTGTTGAGAATACAAAGACCTCACTGTATTAAATGAAAATGCTTGTTTTACAAGGCGAGTGGGAATATGATAGGTACATGTTGAAAATGCTTCGGAAACTGAAACAACCTCATGCCACAAGGGTGTTCTGCTACATCATACATCCAGAGGCATACACCGAACGTGAAGGCTCAGCATCACTAAACAAGGGCTTTGGGAGGCTGTGGGAAAAGAGAGTCCCAGAAGCTAAGTGACTGGCAGCTCCTTTCTCTGGTCTCACCTCAGCCTGCCCTTTCTCAAAGAGAGGGCTCCATTTCAAACTTTCTATTGGTTTTCCAGCACCTGCTAACCTAAGGGTAGAAACTGTTATTGATCTAAAATACTACTGTTGATACAGGAGCCTCTGGTAATCTAGATCCAGACTTAGAGCACTACCAGGAATATTTATAATGATAGAACTATGCAGGAAGAACACTAACTTTTTCAAATTAGTTTTCAGTGAGTGGTTTTCACACTCTACTCTGTGGAAGCACAAGGTTCAGTGAAGATGTCTCAGGGAATTTTTTTTTTAAGAACTCACAGCAGCATAAAAACAAGAATTGGAATCTCCTAACTCTTCCTCCAGTCCTAGCACAAAGCCTGGTAAATGGAAGATTACATGTATCGAAGAATGGAAGGATGGATGGACAGATGAATGGATGGATGGGTAGACGGACAGCAGAAAAGAAGAAAGTAAAGAAGGGTGGATGGATTAGGGAATGAATGGGGATGAAAGGGGATGGATTGATGGAAGGGTGGATGGAAGGAAAGAAGGGAGGGAGGGAGGGATGGAGGGAGTGGGGAGAGGGGATAGGGAGGAAGGAAGAAAGGGAGGGAAGGAGAGTTAATAGATGGGTAATGGATGGAAGAGTAGATTGATGGAAGGGTGGATAGATGGCTGGATTTGTGGATTCATGGTCAAAGTCCACAGTGAATGCTTATGGGCAGGACCACTTCAGGCCACATTTGAAGTGAACTTGCCTATTTAAAAACTCAGAGAAACTCAGAAAGCAGAGTTTGAATAAACAAAGTTGTAGATTATATTTCTAAGAAATAAACTAATTCTTCCTCAGAGGAAAAAAAGGTCCAAATTCTATTTACTCCAACAAGGGTACACATGAAGGAAAGTGCAATTGCTCAGTCTGATATGACAACTCAACATCAACATTCTCATTTTCACAGATCCCCTACAGTGTTCATATTTTAGAGCTGGGAACAAGCTTCAGGAAATGACCTGGTATGCCCCCTGTTTTTCAGCATGTAAGTCACCATTTGGGGGACATAGATCCCTTCAAGAAACTTAAAAGAACTTTGACTCCAGAAAAATGTGCACAACCTCAAATTTTTACAGAAAATGTCTTGGGGTTTACAAATCAAGTACTTCTGAACCCAAGTGCAAAAACTCCCGTATTCTCTGTTGATCTAAAATAGGAGTGCTTTTCTGGTATTTTACTTGGTATTCATATTAATAAGGAAATAAATTATAATTATATTAACCAAAATACTAAGTCATAACATCAGCAATCGATCCATATCATGATGCTGCTGTAACTGAGACTCCACTCTTGGCCTCACACAATCCATTCTCCACATAGTAGTCAGAGTGATCTTTGGAAACCATAAACCAGATCCAGTAACTCCATTGTTTGAAGCTCTCTGATAACTTCTTGGCACACTAGATTAAAAAAAAAAAAACTAGTGTGCCATCCTCCTCCTCTTATATTCTAGGTGAAGACTGCAGGAGGAGCATGGACATATCCCTTACAATTCCACCTAGCTCTTAGCAGCTCTCTCTAAGAATAGTTTGGATAGGTCAGGTGTGGTGGCTCACGCCAGTAATCCCAGCACTTTGGGAGGCCAAGGCGGGTGGATCACTTGAGGTCAGGAGTTTGAGACCAGCCTGGCCAACATGATGAAATCCCGTCTTTACTAAGAATACAAAAATTAGCTGGGTGTGGGGGCAGGCGCCTGTAATCCCAGCTACTCGGGAGGCTGAGGCAGGAGAATTGCTTGACCTCGTAAGGTGGAGGTTGCAGTGAGCTAAGATGGTGCCACTGCACTCCAGCCTGAGTGACAGTGAGACTCCATCTCAAAAAACAAAACAAAACAAAAAATGCGTTTGGAGAGGCTGAAGGACAGCCACAGGGAAGGGACTTAAAGCTAGCATAGATGGTATACTGGTTCACTGGAAAGAAAGAGAGGCAGAGAGACAGGGAAAGATGATAAGCATATATATTTCAACAGGTAACTGGTTAGCTCAGAGAGCCCAGGGCCATATCTCACAGTCAATGCCATTCACGATGTGTCTGCCTTCACTGTTTGGTCTTTCTAAGGCCTATGCTATTAATTCTCAAAGCACCTTTCCTTCACAGCACTCACATTCAATTCACCTTATCTTATTCCTCATTTGGAGCCATCTCTAATTTGTTCATTCATTTAACAGTGTTTACCCAGCACTTACCAACATGACTAGTATTCTGCGAAATAATAGGAATAATGCAGAGATGAAGACCAAAATAGTCTCTGCTCCAAGGAGCTCAGAGACAATTGGGGAGAAACAGACAGACACCAAAGAAATCACAACAGAGTGTGATAAATGCTATGAGATGGTAAGATAAGGAGTTGTATTGGCTTGATTCATATGGTGATGGATATTGAATTGGCCAATGATTTCCTAACACCATGGTCCTAAAAGATACTCTGAGTAACTATCTACAGCTGAGGCATGAATCCAGAAGTGTTGATTATTCTCATTTGATTTATGGCTACATGTTTAAAATTACATACATGACTATACCCCCACACAAGGCAGAGCACACACTCTACCTACATACACATTCACTTCATGAACAAGTCCCCAATCCTTCCAGGTGGAAAAGATCACTTATGCCTTTGAAATTTCAGAGCACTTTTTAGACCTCATGATAAACATGGGTGTTTCATAACATAGTGTTTCTGCTCTGTACTTCCCCAAAACTCTATTAATTGCTTAGTTATAGCAGTTACCATGATGTCATGTATCTGTTTACCAGTCTGCTTCCACTACTAGGACTGGGAGCTCCTCAAGGCATGGAACTATGCCTTGTTCTCCTTTTTAATTCTCATCTCCTAACTCAATGTATAACATATAAAAATGGCTTAATAACTATATATGAAATAGAAGGATGAATGGTTAGAAAGAAGGAAGAAATGAAGGAATATTTACCTTTCCTAATAAACTTGCATTTCTCATTGAACCTTAAAGAATGTCTAGGACAGCAGATTGGCATATAAGAAGTTCTTTAAAAAAGTTATTCAATAGCTATATGATGTTTTCTAATAATCTTACTAATATAAACCCATAATTATAACTATCACCCCACACTGTAAGGGAAAATAAAGTGACCCAGTGGAAAGAGCATTGATGTGAAAGTCAACAGATCTAAATTTGAGTTTCAATTTTGCTACCAATTTTCTGATTAACCTTACTCACTTAGCTTATCTTAACAAGTAAACATCCATGGATCTTAGTTTTTCAATCTGTAAACTGAGCAGATTTGATAAAAGCAGTTTCTGTTACTCCAGCTTTAGAATTTAGGAAAGGGAAGGTCAAGATACTGTATTTGTTTTTAGCAGATTTAATCAGCCTCTTGGGGGGCTGTTCTGTAAAGGGGTCATCCCGAGAGCTTAATACTGGCTCTATCAAGGCTTAATCAGTTCTGATGATAGTCTCCTCAAAATCAGCCTTGTTATTCCAAAGTCATTTTTCTATTCAAAAGCTCATATTCACTCAGCATGGTCACCCACATAATTCCAAGATTTGCCTGAGAACTCATCAGGGCCCTTATCAGAGGATGACAAGGAGGCTCCATTGAGCATATCTGGGGAAACATGTCCCAGGCACTGATTCCCAAAAGAGGAATCCAAAAACATTTTTGGCAAAGAGAGTATCTTTGAAATCAGTGTACAATTGGTCCTCCTTATCTGTAGCCTCTACATCTATGGATTCAACCAAATTCAGATTGAAAATATTCCAGAATAAATTAAAATATGATACTTAATAAAAATAATACAAATGAAACAATACCACATAACAACTATTTATATAGCATTTACATTGAATTATGTATTATAAATAATCAATAAATGATTCAAAGTATATGGGAGGATATGTGTGGATTATTCACAAATATAATGCCATTTTACGTTGGGGACTTGAGCATCCTCAGATTTTGGCATTGCGGGGGTTGGTGCTGGAACCAATCCCCGGTGGATACTGAGGGACAACCGTGTATCTCCTAAAGGACTAAAGGTGGGAAATGCTCTAATGGATGTAAATTGTCTTTCTGTTTGAAAATCACCTGCAAATAAAATATACTTTGCATATCTGAGATTTCTTAGCCAATCTCTTTGAAATCTTATAATGTTCATTCAGATTTTTCCTGTTTCTTCCTCTATCCCTCCCTCTCTTCCTTCTTTACCTTTTCATTCTACATTCTTCAAATGTTTGTATTAGCCACTGGGGGGCACCATCATTCATTCATTCAGTCATTCATATATTCATTCTCTCATGGAACATTTACTGAGTAATTGCGGTGTTCCAAGCAATGTGTTAGGCCTTGAGGATGAAGAGAGACAAAATTAAACTGGTATGGATTAGAATTCCAGTTTCACCACCCATTAGCCATGGGTACTTCAGGGAGTCATGCAACTTTATAACCCAGTTTCAGAGTGTTCAAAGTGTAGCATTCAGCATAGTCCAGCACATAGTAAGTGCTTATTATAAGCTGGCTGCTTTCATTACTGTTATTACTGCTGAGAATGTGTCTTCTCTCCTAGGGATATATAAACAGTGGATAGAGAATTCCAGATCCTGAGGTCATCACAAGGTCTAACAAGATCAAGGAAAATCAAGGAAAGCAGATAGAAAGCCCCACTATCAGAAAGGAGGGAAATGGGTGAAAACTCAAGCAACAGATATGACTGCCAGGACACTTGAGGCTCAGAAAGACACTGATAAGGGGGAGAGAGGGAAATCTGAGAGGCAAGCAAAGCTTAAGATTATGTGCTGCCATGTACACACAAAACAAACGCTTTGCAAACAGGCACAGGGCTGAGAGACGAAGACCAAGGCCAAAATGTGGCTTGGATTAGAAAGGCCACAATGTGAGCTGAGGAGGCCCTTAAATACACTATTCCCCTCCCCCTTCTGTTTTGGAAGGCCAGATTTCTTTTCCCTTCTGACTTCTTTGCTCAGGGGTAAATGGAATTAACCACTGTGTAATGTTTCTGACGGTGACGCACATGCTAGGTCATGTGCTTTGGTTACGTAATGTAACATGCCTAAGGTTCCTGAGCTCTTTCTCCCAGAATCATTAGATATTCAACTGGTTCTCTTATCCAGTCAGCCATTTATTAAACAAAAATACATATTGCCCCTTTATAGGTCAGATACTGAGCTAGACAATAGAGAACTTGAGATGGATGAGATCTCAAATATGTACACAATTAAATGCCGTAATTCCAGGTGTTTTGATTAAAGTGTGCAGAAAGCATAGTGGGAACAGATGAATAAGGTAGGGAACAAGTTACACTTTGGGAGAAGTTATGAAGGGCTTCTCAGAAGACAGAAAACTCTGGCAAAATCCTGTAAAGGCATAAGCATTCTGCAAAATGGTGCACTGGAAATAGAAGATAAGCCAAGTAAAAAAAGTGATAATTAAAAAGCCAGGTGCATTTGGGGGAACTTCAAATAATTCAGATTTTATTAAAAAGCTTTTAGCTAGAGGTGACAGAGTCAGGTTTGCATTCTGGAAAGATCTGACTCTTGGATGTTGGTGAGCAGGTTGAAGGGGGTGCAGGGATTGAATTTCAGAGAAGTGGGCATTGTAATACTAGGGAAATAGTCACAGCAAGAAATAAAGAGGATTTAAGGTACAGAGAAGAGAGGTTGGCTATAAACAGTTTAAGGAAGCAGGACAGTCAGGAATTGAAGACTGACTGAACATGGTAGATGATGTAATTTAGAGTGGGTGACACCAATGAAGATCAGGATGCAAGGAATTTTGGAGGAAAGATGATTGTTTTGGAAGTGTTGAGTTTGTAGAATATGCTAACATTTCCAGTAGACAGGTGGATCTGTCAGTCTGGAGCCCAGTGGAGTCTGTACAAATAATGACCATTAGTAGACAGATGGGTAATTAATCTATGGGAAAGGGTGTAAAGTCAGGAAACAAGTGGACCCAGAT
This sequence comes from Mandrillus leucophaeus, assembly GCF_000951045.1. NCBI lineage: Eukaryota > Metazoa > Chordata > Mammalia > Primates > Cercopithecidae > Mandrillus > Mandrillus leucophaeus. The sequence continues at coordinate 389,576 of NW_012100433.1, read as the reverse complement.
CTGGCTTAAGACTTTAAAGTATTTACCAGTGGAGGATCTACCAATGTAGAAGTAACATTCTAAGTTGTCTGCTTTGTGACACAAAGCTTTTGGGCAGTCATGCAATAGTATCTACCAATGGAAGAGTAACATTTTAAATTGTTATCAGTCAGTGGTACTCAGCCTTACCCAGCTTGGTCACTGACTTGGACAAGCCACTTTCCTCATCAACCCTCAGTCCCTCATCTATGAAATAAATGGCTTGGGTAAGTCCTTTGGACTTTGACACACCTTGTTTCTTTGGACTTAAATGGAGTTTACTTCACAAAACTGAGTATCACATTTACCAATGTTTTATGTTTTCTGCCTGGGTGCCTTGCATCTTAAGATTGGCCTATTAACACAGCTTTCTCTCTTCTTTCATCAGCCTCTGAGCTGAAAGATCCGCAGTCACACTGGGGAAAATAACCCCCTCTATACAAATGCATTTGGCCATATTCTGCCGAGCCACCTTTCATGTTCACAGAGCAACAGGAATGGATATGGGACACACATAGGAATGACTTCTTAATTACAAGGATAACAGGTACAGGTTGGACCACCAGCTTCCTAAACGCACAAGGCTATACCAGGGCTCTGCAACTATTGGTACGCTGCCCCTACTCACATACTTTGATCTACCAAGTTGTTACTGCTTTTATGTCTTAGTTTCCTCCAAGTAGGTTGGAATCTGAGACCTGACCAGGGTTCTCTACAATCTGCAGTAGAAGAGGGGAACCTCTTCTATTCTTCCAGGTTCTGTGGACCCTGGGTTTGTGGCAAATAACACTGAAAACCAAACACATTTTCTTTATCTTGTTTGGAGAAAAATCCAAGTGGTCAAAGCAAATAAGCTGGGTATGAGGAGTAGGAAGAGAGAGAAGAAGGAGGGAGTTGAGAGGAAGCAGGATATACTTCAGGGATGACAGTTCCAGGGATCCTCTGAAGGAAAACAATCTGGAAAATGATGACAGACTCCAGAGTTCTGGTATTTTAATTCACTGAGTTATCTGATTAAAATGATAATCAATACTAAAAGGTCCAGGAATTTGTCTGGAATGGCCTTTATATCCTAAGAAATTACAAAATATGAATATGCTAGCATTCACCCAGTAAGTGATGACTGGAAGTTGCTCAGCGAGTTTTCTGGATATTTGTGGGGGCTATAATTAGTTATATTATTAATAGTATGGCTTCCAGCTATCAGGAAGTACCAATATTCCCCAAATAATGTCTTCAGTCAGTCTTAGAAATTCTACCACTGGTACATTGCTTTGTGACACAAAGCTTTCTGGGCAGTCATAAAAGAGTATCCACCAATGGAGTAGTAACATTCCAAGTTGTTACCAGTCAATGGTACTTAGCAAGAAGGTGTACCATCTTCTTTTTCTCCCAGTGTTGCTAAGGCGTGGAAGCCGAAAATGTGTCCACAATTGGCCCCTGAGGGTGACAGGCACAGGCACCACCTAGTGGAGGAAAATACACCAGAAAAGGAAGAAAACTGGAACTATTGCCAACTTCACAGTTTTGTCTGAGGACAGCCTTGATGAGGATTATAGAATCTTAGGAGGTGTCTGTACAAGTGTCTTTAGTGAAGATAATCCCTATGCTACCACAATGTTCAGATTTGAAAACTGATTCTGAGAGGGAAAGTGACTTGCCTAAAGTCACACAGCAAGCTAGTGTCTAGAACTGACATCTCCTAGCTCAAAGTGCATTGCTCCTCCTTTTGCGATACACCGTGGCCTTCTCCAGAAAGCCTCAGGCCTGCTCATAGGTCTCTTCTCCAATGCTACTCTCAGGATGGCTTCCCTTAACCACTCTTTTTCAAATCTTACTCCTCACTCCTCCGGCATCCCCACTCCCACACAGCATTCCTAGACTTCCTTCTCAACTCTTTCTTTATAAACATTCACCTGACATTATGAGATATATATGCTTATTCATTTATAGTCTGTCTCCACCTTCTCCCCAACACCCACTGCCCAGAATATAAACTCCCTGAGGGCGGAGATGTTTCTCTCTTTTGTTGACTACTCTCTACTCAAGGCCTAAAACTGTACCCAGCATGGAGCAGAAACTCAAAAGATACTTGTTGCATGCTTGGGCAGGAAATAGACAAATTTTACCTGGTCTCTTGTTCTTTGTTTGTATTTCTGAGATTTTTTTACAATGAGCATGCACTGTTTTTTTTTTTTTTTAAATGACATAATAATGTGTTTATCTTGTTTGCCTTTCATTTTAGTTTTTTAAATTTTTAATTTTTTTAATGTTAAGATGACAGCGATAACTCTTTCCTGAGTTGTAAGGGAGGAAAAGGTAATTCCTGGCTTTGCCAAAAGAGAAAAGTATGTCTAACTCCTAGAGTTATTGAGAGTATTAGAAATAACACGTGGCAATGGCTGGCACACATAATACTGATATGAGTGAACATTTGCTGGGTTACCGCATGGTCTAGATTCCATTACTAAGCATTTTCCACATGGAGGCCCAGTTAATCTTCAAAACAACCCTACAAAGTAACAGCTAGTATTATCTGCACTTTACAGAGGGGAAAAGTGAAGCTTGGAGATACTAAGTAACTTGCCCAGGGTCATGCAACTAGCAGGTGCAATAGTCAGGATTTGACCAGGCAGTTTGATTCCCGAGTCTGGTGATCAACCATTGCAAAATAGTTCCTCAGTAAACATGTGCTCCCTCAGGTCGCTGCCCCAGGGCTCTAAAACGCTCTAGAATTGCTCTCCAGGTAGTTAGGGATGGAGAGAAATAAGGAACCAGAAAAATTGGAACTAAGAGTATGTGGACTTGTGAGTATATGAGTATGTGTGTGTGTATTGTCACAATACTTTTGGGCCTGTCATAATCACTAGCAGATCCCATGAAATTCTCATGAACAGAGCCATTTCACAATATGTAGGGCAGTCCCATACAGCAAATAATTTTCTCACTCAAAAGCTTCTTATTGCAGAGCAAGTCTCCATTTGCCCCTTCTCCATGCTCCTCCTAAGGCTCCCCTCTTCACTTTTATTCCCCTCAAGTTCTCCCTGGATAATCATTTTCACTTGAGTTTGCAACTGTACAGAGAGGAGGGGATGGGGAGCTCCTCAGATCTGAAGCCTGGGCTGCATCACCACCTTCAGTTAATCTTTGTGCGACCTTGGGAGAGTCCCTAACCCTCTCTAAGGGGTGGTCTCCGTATTTGCAAACCTTTCAGGTCACAGAACACGCAGGGAACTGAGACTTCACTTCCTCCTGTGGCTCTCAAACACTTTTAGTATTTTTAACTTTGTATTACGGAAATCTTCAATGGCACACGAAAGCATGAACAAAAATGTATTAAAGCTCCAAGGTTTAATCACTTGGTTTCAACAATTGTTAGCAGTCTGCTAATCTCTCACGTACCACTACCCCCAGAAAGCCTTTTTTTTTTTTTTTCTGGAGCTTTTTAAACAAATAAACAAACAAAATAGACAAAACATAATTTTACCCACAAGTACTTCACTATGCATTTCTAACAAATTAGGATCTTTAAAAAAAACATAAGAACAATATCATGTCACACCTATCATGATTAACAATAACTCCTCAGTGTCAGTCCACGTCCATTTCAACTCTTTGTAATGGAGGAACATATTCGTTTAAACAGAAGCTTGTAGAATCGCACAATTTAAGTGGGATAAGGTGAAGGGAAGGAGAGAGACAGAGTCCTGCCCTTCACGCTTGTTCCAGAGGCGTCCTACGATTGGGGAGCACAGTTTGAAAGTCCCTATTTCACCCCTGACCCTCTTTTTGCATCCTGAGAACACTGAGGTCCAGAGAGAAGCGGTAAATGGTCAAGGTCATAAAGCACTAAGTGGCAGGATTTGGCAGACTTACGAAGTCCCAACATCAAAGAACTCCAGTGAGGTCACAGGCATGAAAAGGTTTGCTAACTCCATAACTGTTTATCATCTACAGTGTGAATGATGACAATAAAAGCACCTTTCCAGGAATGACCTTGATTGCACTAATCTTTCGCATCTCTCACCTTCTAGCTCCTCCTAACCATGCTGACCTGTGCACTGTGGTCTGACCTCAGCCAACAGCTTCACCTGCCATTGTCTCACCTGGTTCCCATGACAGCCCATGAGATGGGGACATTGAGAGTAAACATCTGCCAAACCCTCTCTCCCGAGGCCCCAGTGGTTAAGTCAGAGACCACAGGTCACACAGCTCAGGGGAAGCCAAACCAGGACCTGAACTCTGACCTCCTAATTCCCACTTACAGAGCTTCAAAAAAGCCAAGGAACTTACAAGTCAGTTCTCAGCTGCTGGTGTCAGAATCACAGTTGAGCACTTCCAGTAACTGCATCAAGGCAAGAAGCAGAGCTCTTACTACAGTAAGAAGAAAGTTAGGAGAACCTTAGGGAAAGGGAACTAAGTTCCAGAGAAGGGGAAGCTGGTGAGGAGAGAAATAGATGCCTACTGGATTCCTGAGCCCTCGGCCATAGGTAGATAAGATACAAGCTGCCCATAGAGGGAGTCCTCCTACCTCTGGTACCTGGAGATTTTCTCTTTTCCTTATTGGAGACACCTGCAGCCAGTGCTGGTTTTACAGTGATCTCAAGGTGAGAGGTTTTGAAGTAATAGGAACACACATCTTTCTAAAGAACTAGCCCAGGGCAAAGTGAATGGTGAATGCCTCAGAGCTGGGCTTCCCTTTCTTATAATCCTTCTTCCTGTTCAAAGAGGCTTCTGTCTCCAAAACTCCGAGAGATTCATTTGACATCAGGTGCATCCTGTAAAGATGGGGACCACCATGGTCCCACACAGGAATGGCACTGGAAAAAATGAAATGTCAGAACCTGTGGCACCCAGGGGTTTGGAGTGAATAGAGGAATTCAGGATGGAAGAGGGGTCCTTCAGAGTTGGGGCACCAGAACTTTCCTAAAGGCTTAGCTACTACCCAGCTCAGTAAGCAGGGAACATCACTTCCCCTTTGGGCCTCTGCAGAACAAGGGGATGTCAGACTACATCGGTAATTACTTTCACTAGTGGTCCTTCAACATTACTTGAGAAGGTTTTGGGCCAACCCGTTCCCAGGCCAACCCCAGACCCACAACATCAGAATTCTTGGGGTGCAGCCTGGGCAAAGGATGTTTTAAAAGCTGGTTATTCCAGGTGCAGCCAGGAATGGGAAGTGCTGGACCAAATGATCTCTCAGACTATTTAGAGGGGACCACCTGTGAATACAGTTTCATTTTGTGTGACCCTGGTCCTCAAGTTTCCTGTTGCACAGTGAGCTGTTTGACCCAGATGATCACCGAGTTCATGTCCAGGCTGGCCATACACAACCCATACTCCCGAGTTCTGTATCTACGGACCTCAATTTTGCCTTCCTCTGTGCAGAGAATAATGGGAGGTGCTTTCCCAGGTTTCACAGCCTTTATCGCTTCTAGTTGTTCACTGAGTGGCAGCTCAAGGGAAGGTGAGAGTTTGGGGAGCACCTGGGGAAGGAGCAAGAGGTCGACAGTAGATCTGTGTGGCTTCCTTTCTTGGAGGTGCTTGCTCTCTCTGAATGCTAACTCGTTTTCCTGTTAACAGGTTCCAGTGGTTCTGGGCCTCCTTTGGCTCTTATTACCGAGGGGTCATCCTAGCATGTCAAAGAAGAGAAGATCAAAGTGAAAGAAAGGTATTTGAAGGAATCTAATTATTCCCCAAGATACATTATTTACTCTAGAGAGACTCCCCAGCAACTCAAGAAAGGAAGCCCTACAAACAGTCCCCACTTTTGAAAGCCAAAGCCGGAAACTGGAAAAAGAGATGCAGCTACTTCCTAGATCTGGCTACCCTTGACCAAGTCCCTAATACAAGTTGACACTGCTGTAGGTACTTTTTCATTGAAATATCCTGATGTCATTATGCCCATTTTATAGATAAGTAAACCAAGGGATAGATGGATGAAGTGACTTGACTCAAATCACACAGCATGTAAGAGAAATTCCAGCCTGTCTGTCCGATATTTTGATGTGAAAAGAAAAACAGACCTGCTAGGTCTCATCCAGGGCTTCAGTTGAGATTTATACCCATTTCTCATCCTCTTCAGTCTGTAGGTGTATGGTCAACATACAGAGATGCAGAAAGGAATGGAAATGTTCCACAGAAAGATTAAGGAAGAGCATGTGAATCAGTTCTTCTCTCTCCAGAAAGACTGCTGAAAGAGGAAACAAGGACTTGGGTTCACATCTAGGCTCTGTCCACTGAGAACCTGTGGGACTTTAGACCAAGTCATTTCAACTCTCTGAAACTCAGATTCCTCTTTTGTGAAGTACAGGCGATGATACACACTTCTCAGGGTAGTTGTGAGGGCAAAACATGCAGGCACAAGGAAAGGGAGCACCCAGCTAGAGTTGAATTTCTTCATACCTTCAAGTGTTCCCCAGTCCAGAAAGCCAAGACTGAGATCTTTGGAAAATCATGTCTAATAAGAATGAAGTTTGTTGAGCACTTATTACATACCAAGTCCAGTTTTAAGTACCTTCCACATCCAAGTTCTCTCAGCATTTACACCACTCTATGAGATGAGTATTTGTGCCATCATCATTCTGTACATGAGGAAGGTGAATGAAGTCCAGAGAAGTCAACTAGCTTGCTTGCCCAAGGTCACACAGTTAGTTAGGGGCAGAGATTCTACTTACGTAAGCTGGCTACTAAAACTGAGTTCTAACTATTACAATATTCTAGATCCCAGGTAGGACTACAGATATCGGGAGAAAGCCTTGTTAATATATGGACTCCTAGCCATATACTTAAACCCAGCCTTCACTGTTACAGCAATGCTGAAGTGGAGAAAATGTGGGCACTCTATTATGAGGGTTGGGTGAATACTAGGAAGCGGGGGCTGCAGAAGGGAAGGAAAAAAAGATTCCTGGGAGTAACGGGCACACTTAATCCAGTCCAACCATTAGAACAAAAGAAAAAGGGCCAGCCAGCAGAGGTGCTGGGTGGGATTCAGGTAAATCCTTTTCTCCTCCTGAGCAGGAATTCCGAATCACTAAGGGAAGGGGAGTGGGACAGGGGTGGGAGGAGGGCAGTACTTGTGGGGTCCACATTTCACTTATCTAACAGGTCAGGAGAAACTTTAACAAGATTAACTGCTGCTCAAGGCCTCTGCTCGATGGAGCAAATTGAGTCTTTTGTTTTCCTTTTCTTTCGAACTGGAGGGGTGTTGGGGGGGCAGTTGGGGGATGAGGAACAGGGGTCTGGTTCCTCCTGCCTGGTGTGGTACAAAAGCAAAGGGATGTGTCAGAAACAACCCCCCATCCCCTGACTTGAAAGGGAACCCAAATTGCTATGCATGAAGGCTGAAGGCTGTGTGTGGGTGGTGGGTCCGTGTGGGGTGAGAGGTGATGGTGTTTATGAGACACATTCTCTCAGCAGTGCAGGGGGGCAAGGCCTGGAAGTCAGATGCCAGGGATTAAATCCTAGTTCCTGCCGCTGAGGAGCTGTGTCATCTAGCACACGCCCCTCCCCTCTCTGTGTGTCTCTCTCCCCATTCGGCCAAAAGGGAAACTGGCTTGGGTAACCTCTGAGGACCCTTCTCACAGTAGCCTTAAAGGATTCTTCAGTCCTGGAGACCATCCACGGGTGGACCCTCCAGAGAATCCTACACACAGGCACTTTCTAACTTTGGCTTTGTTTTTGCCTGCATAAGCCTTTCCTTTTTTTATGTATTAATGTATATATTCTTCTCCTTTCCTTTCAGAAAAATAAAAGGCATGTTTTCTGAGCTTCAGAAGCAAACTGCTCCTTCGCTCCTTCCCCCGTCTCTCCGAGCGCCTGTCTGAACTGGTGTCAGTGAAGTTTGAACCGGGGCAGAAATAGCATCCCGGGCGGATCTGGGAGCATAGCCCGCCTACCAGGAGAGGCAAGGCCTGCCTCTGCCAGACGACAGACCCGGTTAACAGCACCGTAAAATTAGACCTTTACGAAACCCAATTGAATCCTGCAGCAAAGAGTGATGTAAGGCAGCCTGGCCTGACAGCAAGACAGCAACTCTCTGCCTGAAATAGCAGCGCGGTCCCTGCTGAGCGATGACTGCTCTCTCAAGATAGGTGACCAGGGATTCCTAGGAAAGTGGCAACGCCCAGCCAGAGAAAGCCAGCAGAGGTCAGGCAGCAAACTGGGCACCTGAGGTCGCAGCGAGAGGGTGAGCCTTAGCACCGGATCCTTGCTGCCCACCTCGATCCTGGCTCTCCCAGCCCAAACTTACATGAAGGAGGGAGCTGAAAAAGTACTTCTGCAAAGAACCTCTGTTTGTTTGCTTTTTAATTCAAGGAGAAGCAGGTTCTTTTTAGTCCAACAGCCTGTACCATGTGGAGGATATGCAGAATGAGTCTTTTCTGGCTCAGAGCCAGGTGTTTACACACCGCCAAATCTGGCTCCAACTCAACTAGGGGAGGGAAAAGAAATCCACCAGAATCCTCAGGAGAAAAGCTCCTGGCTTTCTGGTGCTACACGACAGCAGTGGTGCTTTTTTTTTTTTTTTTTTTCGTTTTGAGAGGAATGTTATTTCCACACATAAAATGGACCAGGCATTTTATACAAGCAATAATAACCTAACGTCCCCCATCCAATTAAAGTATTTTACTGCAACAATCTTTGTGTGAGAGAGTGAATGAGTGCTCAAGAGAATGCGTGTGAAGAGAGGCTGCTTGTCTGAATTATAGACATTTATAAAGCAGTCTCCTGTGGAATCCCAGGTGTTTTATATATATGTGTATATATGTATATACATGTATTTATGTAGACACACTTACATAGCTAAAATGCATTCACTACCCTTTCACTGATGATGCCTGCATAACCCTGTGCTCTCCTCTCTCCGGGGAATGCCTTCCAAATCACTGATACGACAGGTAAAGACTAGGAAAAACCAGACCTACAGATTAAAAAAGAATCACCTCCAAGCAGCAGTCTCTTTGCTTTTTCACATGTTTGGAAAGAGAACTCGACATACTACAGCCCTAAATTATCACCATCGTCATTATTATTAAGGATAACATCTCCTCTGTTCCAAATTAGACCCTCCTCTGGGTAAATAGGGCTTGCGAGTTAAAAGTGAATGAGTTCAGTTTCCTTCTTCTTCCCGGGAAAAAAAAAAAAAAAAAAGGAAAAATAGCAGGCGATGACGTCAGTTGTGGGTTGTTGGGGGGAATCACTGTATAGCTCTCCTTTGATAGCTGGAAAGCGGGGGCTTTGGGAGACGTATTCTTGGGATAGCAGCAGAGTGTGTGTCTCCTAAAGGGGTCTTCATGTCAACTGGATAGTCAGTGCTACATCTGTGAAAGTCCAAGCCATGGAAAGACAGGAAGAAGCAGAATTGCCCGAAGAGCTCAGATCTTTCCCTTCTAAGAAAGTGTGTGTGTGAGGGGGTGGGATCGCAAAACGCCTTCACACGTTTCCTGGCTGCAGTGAAGGGGGAACCCCTACTCTCACTTTAAGACGTCCCAGGACATGGCAAGATTGTTTGTGCAGAAAGGGAATCTCCCAGACAGAAAAGGCAAAACTTTCCTTCTCTCTTCCAGCGCCGCCCCCACCTCCGCTCCCCAGTTTTATTAAAGGCATTTCCACAGATTCATTTAGAGGGGGAAAAATGGATGCAGAAGCATTTCTAAGGTTTGCAATCCTCGCAAAGTGTCCGGTTTCACTATAGGCTTTGCTGTGGAACAGCGAAAGGGAGAGAGGGGGAGGTTGAGGAGGGAGAACTCAAATTCATTACGGGCTCATAAAGTTCCAAATGAGAAAAGCGCCCCGTTTCGCAGCCGCGTCTGGGGAACGCTGGCGGGGTGTGCATTAGGAAGGTCTCGTCCCAGCCCCGAGTGACAGGCAATGGGCTTTAAAAGCTAGGACATAGGGTGGCGGGGAGGGGATGAGGGTGAGTCCCAGAGGCAGGCTTCAATCAGTGAGCAACTTTGGGGCACTTCGAGGACTTCTAAGTCCTGGCGATTACAACAACCTTGCCCTTGCCGGCTTTCGGGGGAATGGGGCCTAATGTAGGGGAGTTACCCCTATTAAAATGTCGAAGAAATCAACGGTCCCCAAGTCTCCTTTCACAAGCATCTCAATTGGGTCATCCTCCCTTTCATCCCAAACGGAGAGAGTGCATCTGACCATTCGGAGCACGGGTTATGTGCCCTAGGCTCTCCGGGAACCAGCCCTCACTGGCCGAGGGTCCGCGGGGCCGCCAGGAGGACTCCCCAGGTTCCTCCCAGGGATCGGGCAGTGACGCCTTCCGAGTGTGCCCATTCCACTGATGGGGCAAAGTGAGGCTCTCAGCTCGCCCGGATGTTTCTGCAACGCTCGCGGGGCAGCTATCGCACAGACACGCCCGCAAGCCCCCGACCCGCCCGCCACCAG
>NW_012100433.1:365986-377870 GCF_000951045.1 Mandrillus leucophaeus | reverse complement strand
TTATTATTATTATTATTATTATTATTATTTCTGATGGCGGAAGAAAAATCTCTCTCTTGTCTTAGGATCCCCTTTGCACTTTGCCGGTAAACCTCATCCTTTTCTATAGCACATAAAGAGTCTTGAAACTTGATTCTTAGATTTTTAAAAATTCTCTCTCTGTCTGTCTCTGTCTCTCCCTCCCTCCCTCTCTCCCTCTTTCTCTTTTTCTCAGTCTCCCCCTCACTCTTCTTCCCCCTTCCTCTCTCCTCTCCCTTTACCTCTTTCCTTCTTCTTTTCCCTCTTTTTTTGCTTCCTCTGTCCTTTTCCCTCTCAGAATTTCCTTAAAGTTGTACAATGATGAACCATTCCCCTCTTTTCTGAGCCCCCAGATAAGGCTGACTTCAGCTAACTCAAATGTTTCCAAAGTCCTTATGGAATCATCAGAAGAAAATAGAAGAAAGGCACTGTCCAGGACATCCGCCTTTCAGAAGCTGTAGTCCCAGTGCGACTGGGTCTCTGAATTCCCCCGAATATTCTTTAAAATACTCTGTTGGTCATTAGAAATTATTTTAATTTTATAGGAAGAAAATGAGAGAAAAATATTAATTTGCCTAATTTTTTCAACTGAAGCAATTCAGCTCCTCTGAAATTGTTAAAGTCACAGGTAAGGATCTGACTATTTGCTGCTTTGTAGGTCTGTTTTTGAACTGGGACATACATGTAATATATTTTTTTCTTCTTTTTTCCCCCTCTTTATAGAACTCAAAAGCTCCCCCTTATGGCAAAACAGATCCTCTTTTATTTTGTCCAAGTGTTTAATAAGTCAAAACGTGTTAGCAGTGGTGGATTACAAACTATTAATTACCAATCTATTCCAATAAAGTAGTGATAAAAATATTCTGTGTGAAGTTTGCATGTGAATAGCGTGCTGAAAGCCTGCAATGAAATTAACTCCACTAAATTGTAACTTTCTTCTCCAAGTGCTCTTATCTTCCGAGCTGCTCCAGATCTTTCTTGAGAGCTGGGAACATTGCTACACGCTTCAGGAAGAGAGAAAACCAGGGAGGAAGAATGTTTGTTGGTGAAAGTATGACGATTTGTCGGATGAGCAAATGACTCAGACATCCCCTCTATGAAAGCTGGAATGCGATATATGCAAAGATCATGGAAGCTTTCTGAAAATGGGAGATCTCAGATTCATACCTTCCTAGTTTAGAAAGAAATTGCTCTATAGTCTTAGACTAAGAACGTTTGAACTATGTTTCTGTAGTCATAAAATGAAAATAGCACCATAACCTAAATGTGTTTCCAGAGACTGGCTAGAGGAAAGAAAATCTTGGATGCACAATGTCATGAATAAAGAATTTGCCTAAGCAAATCTTTGACTTTTTGCAACTCCAAGTCATCTGTAAAAGGTTGCCATTGGATAAAAAGAGAGCTATGTTGAACAACATAAATTGTATCATTCAAAATCCCGCTTCCTCTCCAATAGAGGCTGGATCATGACTACTGATTTACTTCAGTTGTGGCAATTAGGCATTTAGAAACTGCATGTCTTCAAGGGGGATTTTTAGTCATTGTATGCAGTAATTTTGAATATTCCTAGACAACTGGGAATTATTCAATTCTCAGACCAGCAGTGGGAGCACAAGATTTTTCCTTCTTATTTCCTACTCCCTTCAACTCATATCAGTTCTCTGGCCTTGAGTAAGTCACTTCATTTCTCTTCCCTTCTGCTTCCTTACCTTTAAAATGGGAATATCTACTTGGCAAATTTATTTTGAAGACAAGATATGCTCTGGAGTATAATCTTTTGTAAACAATAAAAATGATATATGAATACCATTTGTTCTATTGTTGTTGTCAAAGACAAAGGGCTCCTCAGGTTCTTAAACAAGAATTGAAGAGGCCAAGTTATTTCTCTCCTCTAGGAGGCAGGAAAACGAAGGGACAATGAAGTTCATGTCTTATAGCTCTTTGAGCTCCTTGATCTCAGTCCCCAAATGCATTGGGATCACTTGGCAAGACATTTCACTTATCGATTCATTGAACATACATTGACTATTTGTTTCCATCTGTCTTGGAAGCCATTCTAACTCTTTATGCATATATGTATGTATGTATTTGCTTGTTTTTAATTGAGTGCATAAAATTAGATAAAATTTAATTATTGGTTCATGACTCACCCTAACCCTTGATCTATGACTGACATTCATATATATATGTATATATATATAAGACCTTCATATATATATACACACACACACGTGTGTGTGTGTGTGTGTATATATATATAAAATGTATCATGTGCTGCTATCCCTTTTTTACTCCAACACTTGATCTTTTATGGATGTGTTCCCTCTGTTTTAATCATTTTTAGTAGAAGAGCAATCATTTGAATGTCAGGTGACTCAGAATCTAATTCTGCTTTGTGTAGGGTCTTTAGATCTCATTCTATTCTCATGTAAAATGAAAAAAACTGGAATCAAATATTCCTAAGATCATTTCCAGATTTGAGATATAATGGAGCCTCTAACTATTGGAGTAAGGCAACAATTCCCATCTAGTCATCCCATATTCAGTTAGTTTCCTTCCATCCAGTCCCCCTCCCCAGGGATTCCTTTAAGTTCATGGGGATTTTTGTCCTAAAAGGTACTTTGACTCTGTTTCTTTACTCTTATGATATACTTCTTCAATGTTCATTTTGTTTGGTAATTACTAAAAGCATTTTTCCAGAAAGGACATAAGGTTCTATTGGAAGTTAGAACAGTAACGTCAAAGTAGGGCCCTAAAGATTGATACTGATTTTAATGTGGGTGGGTGAGGGTGGTTCAAAGTACGTTTCAGAGTCACCCTGACCTGGGTTCCTATGACTCTCAGCAAATTGCTTAATTTCTCTGAGTCTCTGTGACCTTACCATGGAGCTGTCATGAGGACTAGATTAGTGTGTTGCATGACATAGTAGGTCCTCAATAAATAAGTACCCTCTCTTCATTTCCACAGATCTAAATTTTAATGGCCCTTTGAGCTTTTTTCCTCAGCTTTTTTCTGGAGCCAGAGCCCTATGTATTTCTTATGTCAAGCCAGATGGATAATTCTCATCTTAGAATTCCTAAAGCAAACATCGTCTGTCTCACAGAATCTGGAACTCACTGAGATAGGATCTCCCATTGTTCTTAGTGTAGTGTACTGTTTATATCTTTCCTCCAAGATTAGAACCTTTCGAGGGTGAAGACCTTTAAAGGCAAGAATCTTCAAGGGCCAGTTCTGTCACCTGCTCGGAGAATCTTCAACTAACTGCACCCCTCCCAGAGCGGCCTGAAGGGCTCCCTCCTCTGGGCTCTTGTCGAACTTCCTCTGAATTTCTATCAGCACACCCTGAAAGCAAACTCTTAGGCATAATTACATATTGGCATGCTTCTTTTTTCCATTTGGGTCAGAGACTGTTGCATTCATATGTGTTCTTTCCCAGCTGCCTAGCTCAGCGCTGTGCATAAAGATGTTTGTCCACAACCCCTGCTGAATTTAAGTATATATATTTATATATGTTGTAGAACTTCTTTATTTTCTGCTGTGGTGCCAATCATGGTGCTATGAGTCCATTAGTTTCTTAATAAACAATTAATTTAATTTCTTTTTTTCTCTGCCTCAGTTTTCCCAGATAATGCATCTGTGAACACCCTGACAGATACAGTTCATCAGTTGCTCAAGTGATGGTCATTAAAAAGAATGTAGACTTTGGAGTAGAATAAATTGAGTTCAAATCCTATCTTTGCTAAATAGCAATTACAGTAACAGCTTACGCTGATTGAGTGTGCACTGTGTTCCAAGCAATATATAAGTGCTGTTTATTGGAACGATCCCATCTAATCCTTATAACAAACTAACAGAGGAGATCTAACAGTCATCCCATTTTGCAGGAGAAAAAAACAACAACACTGAACTGGAGAGACTAGATAAATAGTGGAGAGCCCAGCCAATCCAAATCTAGCACTCTGTGTACTAGCTCAAGGCGATAGGAAAAACAACTTAACCTTTTGAATCTCATTTTTCATTTTTATGGATTTCATGGGGTTATCTAGAAGATTAAATAAGACGTGGATATCATGTTGCACAGTGATGAGTACATATGTCAGTGGTGTTGGATAAACATTAACTTCTTTACTTCCCTCCAACAGTACTTTAGTTGTATTAATTTAACATATATACTAGAGTTGACAATTGTAATAATCACACCAGCAGTCATAATGACTCCCTCATATTAAGCACCCACTATGTGTTGGACCCTGTACTAAGTTTTTAACTTCACAAGACTAGGAGGTAAGTCTGAATCCAGTTTATCTGAATTGCCCATAAATTTTCTATCTGTCCTTCTGTCTTCTTAAATCATATGAAAAATAAATTTACCCACAGCGCAGAGTAGTTTTCAGAATCTCCAAGATCCTTTGGAAACAAAAATTAATACAGTGATTTACGTATTGCTGTTCTGAGGTTAGAGCCGCACAGAAAGAGAGCTGGTGATCAGATTGTTTGCCTGTAGGGGGTAGGTAGGGGGTTGGGAGTCAGGGACTTCTGAAACTACAAGTGAAGATGGTGACCTCAGGATGTTTTCCTCTGTATGTTTTTGAAATTTTTGTGTCCAGTGGTGGTTGGCTTAGAATCAACTAGAGTTCTCTCTTAACCTTCCTGCAGGTTTAAGACTAGGAAACTGAAACAGAAATGTCTGCATTACAACCCTGGTCCTTTGACTCATGCCAAGGTGCCCTATTTTGTTAATCTCAGGTGCCCAAGGCATTTCTTATGCATAGAATTTTAATTAAAGATGAAGACCACTAATTTACACTGCATGCTTTTAAAAAATTGTAAAAAGGCATATTATTTTATAAATTTCATTTATTATTCCTTTAGTAATAATAATTAGGTATGATTTAGTATGACAGACACTATTCTGATTGGTTACATATATTTAATTTTACATTCATTTAATCCTCAAATTATGATCTGTAATGTTTCTTATTTTCCTCAATTTTTTCAGATTAAAAAAATGAAGCTGAAAATAATGAGATTTTTAAAAAGTTGGTGAGATTCCATGACACATTTGAACCAAGGCTATCTCTCTCCAAAGTTCACATTCTTAACTGTTTGGCTGGCCTGCCTCTAATCCACCTTTAATCTTGCTATTGTTTTAAATTTTAATCAGGAAAATATCTCGATATCCCCTGGAAGAGGAAGCTTTGTGAGAAATCAGAAATGGGCAATGGTGGGCGTCCCCTTCATGCAGTGCATGTTGCAGTGTTTTGTTGAGTGGAAAATGAAACGTTTGATAACCCCGATAATTCTCATCTTAGAATTCCTAAAGCAAACATCGTCTGTCTCACAGAATCTGGAACTCACTGAGATAGGATCTCCCATTGTTCTTAGTGTAGTGTACTGTTTATATCTTTCCTCCAAGATTAGAACCTTTCGAGGGTGAAGACCTTTAAAGGCAAGAATCTTCAAGGGCCAGTTCTGTCACCTGCTCGGAGAATCTTCAACTAACTGCACCCCTCCCAGAGCGGCCTGAAGGGCTCCCTCCTCTGGGCTCTTGTCGAACTTCCTCTGAATTTCTATCAGCACACCCTGAAAGCAAACTCTTAGGCATAATTACATATTGGCATGCTTCTTTTTTCCATTTGGGTCAGAGACTGTTGCATTCATATGTGTTCTTTCCCAGCTGCCTAGCTCAGCGCTGTGCATAAAGATGTTTGTCCACAACCCCTGTTGAATTTAAGTATATATATTTATATATGTTGTAGAACTTCTTTATTTTCTGCTGTGGTGCCAATCATGGTGCTATGAGTCCATTAGTTTCTTAATAAACAATTAATTTAATTTCTTTTTTTCTCTGCCTCAGTTTTCCCAGATAATGCATCTGTGAACACCCTGACAGATACAGTTCATCAGTTGCTCAAGTGATGGTCATTAAAAAGAATGTAGACTTTGGAGTAGAATAAATTGAGTTCAAATCCTATCTTTGCTAAATAGCAATTACAGTAACAGCTTACGCTGATTGAGTGTGCACTGTGTTCCAAGCAATATATAAGTGCTGTTTATTGGAACGATCCCATCTAATCCTTATAACAAACTAACAGAGGAGATCTAACAGTCATCCCATTTTGCAGGAGAAAAAAACAACAACACTGAACTGGAGAGACTAGATAAATAGTGGAGAGCCCAGCCAATCCAAATCTAGCACTCTGTGTACTAGCTCAAGGCGATAGGAAAAACAACTTAACCTTTTGAATCTCATTTTTCATTTTTATGGATTTCATGGGGTTATCTAGAAGATTAAATAAGACGTGGATATCATGTTGCACAGTGATGAGTACATATGTCAGTGGTGTTGGATAAACATTAACTTCTTTACTTCCCTCCAACAGTACTTTAGTTGTATTAATTTAACATATATACTAGAGTTGACAATTGTAATAATCACACCAGCAGTCATAATGACTCCCTCATATTAAGCACCCACTATGTGTTGGACCCTGTACTAAGTTTTTAACTTCACAAGACTAGGAGGTAAGTCTGAATCCAGTTTATCTGAATTGCCCATAAATTTTCTATCTGTCCTTCTGTCTTCTTAAATCATATGAAAAATAAATTTACCCACAGCGCAGAGTAGTTTTCAGAATCTCCAAGATCCTTTGGAAACAAAAATTAATACAGTGATTTACGTATTGCTGTTCTGAGGTTAGAGCCGCACAGAAAGAGAGCTGGTGATCAGATTGTTTGCCTGTAGGGGGTAGGTAGGGGGTTGGGAGTCAGGGACTTCTGAAACTACAAGTGAAGATGGTGACCTCAGGATGTTTTCCTCTGTATGTTTTTGAAATTTTTGTGTCCAGTGGTGGTTGGCTTAGAATCAACTAGAGTTCTCTCTTAACCTTCCTGCAGGTTTAAGACTAGGAAACTGAAACAGAAATGTCTGCATTACAACCCTGGTCCTTTGACTCATGCCAAGGTGCCCTATTTTGTTAATCTCAGGTGCCCAAGGCATTTCTTATGCATAGAATTTTAATTAAAGATGAAGACCACTAATTTACACTGCATGCTTTTAAAAAATTGTAAAAAGGCATATTATTTTATAAATTTCATTTATTATTCCTTTAGTAATAATAATTAGGTATGATTTAGTATGACAGACACTATTCTGATTGGTTACATATATTTAATTTTACATTCATTTAATCCTCAAATTATGATCTGTAATGTTTCTTATTTTCCTCAATTTTTTCAGATTAAAAAAATGAAGCTGAAAATAATGAGATTTTTAAAAAGTTGGTGAGATTCCATGACACATTTGAACCAAGGCTATCTCTCTCCAAAGTTCACATTCTTAACTGTTTGGCTGGCCTGCCTCTAATCCACCTTTAATCTTGCTATTGTTTTAAATTTTAATCAGGAAAATATCTCGATATCCCCTGGAAGAGGAAGCTTTGTGAGAAATCAGAAATGGGCAATGGTGGGCGTCCCCTTCATGCAGTGCATGTTGCAGTGTTTTGTTGAGTGGAAAATGAAACGTTTGATAACCCCTTCTACTTAATTCCAGGACAAATGTATCTTGTGGTTTATTTGAGAGGAGGCCTTGAGTCATATAATGGACAATGCTTTCAGATCTGTTTTTTTTTTAATTTTTTTTTTCAGAAATTGCAGAATCTCTGTCTAATTGGCCAGTTTTATATCAACTGAGGTCGAAGACGTGCAATTTTTCTTCAGTGAAGACCTTCTCATGGGAAACTAATTCAGCAATGCTTTGTGATGAGCTCAATCTACAGCAATTGAGAATAGCATGACTTGCTGAGCCCCTTCTCTGTGCCATGCGTGGACCTAACCTACAGCCTCACAGCAACTCAAATAGGTAGGTTTTGCTTTGTCTGTTTGAAAAGATGGGAAACTCAGGTTCAGAAAGAGGCAGCAATTTACACGGAATCACCTAGCCAAAAGATGTATGTTCAAAGAAGAACTCTAACCTACGTGCTTTGACTTCAGTCGAGTGCAAATATCTTCATAACATTGTTCTTGATGAAACATTAAAAGAAATCATTCCTAGAGGATTAGTTTTTATCCCTGTCTCTTGTATTTTAGATTTATACTCCTGTATTCCTTTCTGTGCCACACTTCAAGCTTCTGGAAGATGAGACCTGAGTCTTTTGTCTTTTACAACTTTTCATGGGATTTACCGTCTGTGTTTTTTGTTTTTTGTTTTGTTTTGTTTTGTTTTTTGAGATGGAGTCTTGCTCTTGTCACCTAGGCTGGAGTACAGTGGCAGGATCTCAGCTCACTGCAACCTCTGCCTCCCGGGTTCAAGCGATTCTTCTGCCTCAGCCTCCTGAGTAGCTGGGATTACAGGTGCCTGCCACCATGCCTGGCTAATTTTTGTACTTTTAGTAGAGACAGGGTTTCACCATGTTGGCCAGGCTGGTCTCAAACTGACCTCAGGTGATCTGCCCACCTCGGCCTCCCAAGTGCTGTGATAACAGGCGTGAGCCACTGTGCCTGGCCTACCCTCTGTGTTTTATACTGAATAGGAGTTGAGTGAACATTTGGTGAACTCTGTGAAACTTCCATAACCCTTAGCTATGTCTGACTTCCAGAATTTTGTCATGCTTCTACTACACCTTAGCTTGAGTCCTACAAATTCTTAAAATTCATTTGAAGAAAGTCCTGACTCTTTCAGGAAAGTTTCCTTATACCTTCCACCAACTGGAATTAATCTCTCCCTCTTCTGAAGCTCTCATACCTAATCCCCAAGCCATTGAGCCAGCACTGTCATGCACAGCCTTATGTTGCTACTTAACTTGTCACGTGGACATAACCTTAGCTAGATGGTATATAAAGACAATGTTAGCCGTTAGTATCTGACACACCATCTCATTGTAGTTTGTGTGTGTGTGTGTGTGTGTGTGTAACAGAAAGTGCTTTACAACTTGTTAAATCTAACACTCTTGATTCACAAATAAAGATCCACAGAGGGGAAAGGACTCTCCCAAAGTCACACATCCAAACCATCCCAGAGTGAGAATTTCCTAACCAATATGCTTCCTACTAAAATGCTGCTTCTGTTATTGCAGATGATGATAATTCATTTATTTATCAATAATTATTTATCAATTGTCAATTATGTGCCCAACAATATGTTAATGCCTGGCTAGCTGACTAGCATGATTTTTCATTCTTAAAATTATTATTAGTATTGTTATGAATAGTGGACATTTATTGGTGTTTTGTGGGGTGAGTGTTTATACATTACATTATTTAGTCTTTATAAGAACTCTAGGATGCAAGTAATATGATTATCTTCATTTTATAGAGAAAAACATCTTTAGACTACCGCATAAATTTGCAACAATCAAAAACCAAGTACAATTGGCTCCAAAGTTCATATTTCTTAACCTTTAAGATAAACTACAGCAATGAGAAATTTGAAATTTCCTTCATGATAACTGGAGATTTACTGTGCAGTGCCTAAAGTCAGTCCTTAACTTCACTGATAAAGGGAACCAGCAGTGGCCAGCCCTTCAAACTTAGGTCCATATGCGATACTATTACAATGAACATTGAGAGAAAGCATCACATAATCCTGGGAGCATACAGACCCTGGATTGACTTGGACCATGCATAAAAACACTAATTTTATTTTATTATTTTTTTCTTTTAATTTTTATATTTTTATAACTTTTATGTTCAAAGGTACATGTGCAGATTTGTTATATAAGTAAATTGTGTGTTGCAGGGTTCGATGTATACATTATTTTGTCACCCAGGTAATAAACCACCCAGGTAATAAACCATAGTACCTATTATTTTTCGATCCTCACCCTCCTGCTGCCATCCACTCTCAAGAAGGCCCTGTTGTCTGTAGTTCCTTTCTTTGTGTTCACATGTATTAATGTTTAGCTCCCACTTATAAGTGAGAACTTGTAGTATCTGGTTTTCTGTTCCTGTATTAGTTTGCTTAGGATAATGGCCTCCAGCCCCATCTGTGCTGCTACAAAAGACATGACCTGATTTTTTTTTTGATAGTTGCATAGTATTCTATGGTGTATATGAACCACATTTTAAAAATTCAGTCTACCATTGATGGGCATTTACAATGATTCCATATCTTTGCTATTGTGAATAGTGAAACCACTAATTTCAAACAGTTAATAAATAATAATAACTTTCGACAGTGGCCCTAGTTTATGGAGATTACTTTGTGCTCCTCAGAAGAAAGGGAAACTTAAACTTATTTTACACTGTCATGTTGAGAAATGATGAGCTCACACTTGGATCTGCTCTTGCAGTGTTCAGTAGGGCCATGGGAGAGACTAGACTGGTTGAGTAACTCTAATGGGACTCAAGAGTCCAGGCTCTGGTCTCACTTCTGCCACTAAATTCCTGTGTTGCTTTAGACAGATCTTTTATTTTTCTCTTTGAGAACGTGCCAGGACTTTGGAAATGGAAACTGATATGGTTCTTGCTCTTATGGGCAACAGATAAGCCCTAGTATAGCTGTTCTCTAGGACCACTGTCCTTTCTGTTCTATAGAATCAAAGTCCTTTCTGATTGGTTGGTTGTCTATGAACTGCACAGTATTAAATGGCTCTAAACATTACCCACTTTCCTATACATTATTAAATGACTCTGAACATTACCCCATGTTTATACACAATTTCACATCTTATTTTATAGACTTGGTAATTTCCTTCCTGATTCCAATGATAATCCTGTTAAGACTCCCAGATGATGTGCCCACTAAGAGTCCTACCCATTCAGTTCTTACCTGATTCTCATCAGCACTCTAGAGTCATTCCATATTACTTCTGAACACAGTTCAGGATGGTAATCTAGGTTTTGAAGTTCAATGGGCTATGAGTATGAAGCGGTTCTCTGGACAACAGCCTTACCCAGCCCATCGGGTTTCAACCTACAAATTATCTCAACACCTTTCTCAGACTACCTGGTCACTGTCATGCGTACGTTCTCAAAGGCAGTATTAACTGATTTTTATGTCCTACATCATGATATTCATCATTTAGAGGGGAGAGAGTGAACACTATCAACCCAGATAGACAAGTGGAGAAACCATTGGGTGGTTATTACCAGCCAAGTTACTCAGCATCTTCATGAGAAGTCGGTTAACAAACTCTTGTGGGTAGAGAAGCAAGATTGGAGAGAAATGAAAAGTTCCTATACCAGGAACAAAAGTTCCTCCCTGCCACACACTGGCTAGGTTTGAATCCTGACTATATGACTATGTGCAAGAGACTTAACCTATGAGTCAGTTCACTCACTGATAAGACGAGAGCAGTAATAAGAAGATCTGCTGTTTAGGGTTTCTGTGAGTGTTAAATGAATCAGTATTTACTAAGTATTTGGGGCTTGTCTGGTACAGAGTTATCACTCAAGTAATGGAAACTATTTTCATTTTAATAGTCTTTCTACTGAGCTTTCTACACTCCTTAGTGGCATCCTCAGATAAAAATGAACATAGCATGTTTCTACTGAATAAATGTTTATCAATCACCCCACTGGGCACCTGGCAATAGGCTAAGTGTCAAGGATTCAAGTATGACCCATGTCTTCATTAACTCACCTGTCCAATAATAATACTAATAAACATATACTAAGAATCACTAAATGTTGGGTGCTGCATTAACCTAGTCAATCCTATGAACAAAGTCCTGAGTTTGTGCACTCCACTCACTTTTCAGAGAAGAAAATTGACCAGACAGGAAAAGCAACTTATTCATGTTGTTAAAATATGATACAGCTACAATTCAAACTCAAGCAGTTTGAGTCCTGAACCCACCACTTAACCACTTTGCCATATATTTCATTAGAAAAGCAAAATATTAAATAACAACAACAGCAAACTGAG
>NW_012100433.1:362945-363956 GCF_000951045.1 Mandrillus leucophaeus | reverse complement strand
TATAGAAATAGTACGTAGGCTCAGAAATAAGGAGAATTGGATTCTAAAGGAGATGTGGTAAATGGGGCACTTGGAAAATTGATCTAACTATTTCTCCTCCTGCCTACCTGTCCCATGAAAATGACAATTGATCCAACTTTTACCAAGCACTCACTTTATGCTAGACACCATGCTGTAAACTTTATAACCATTGTATCTTGATGTCACATACCTAATATCTGTCAGATGATAACTCACCTCTGAGTAGCTTGCTCTCTTTACTCACTGAGAAATACTATGTATGAATTTAAAAGTGTTCTGAATGGACTTTTAAGCTATATAGAAATTATTATTAATAATTATGATTACTAACAATCTCAATACTGGTCAAAGTTATAGTGATAACTGGTCCACTCAAGTACAATTAATGCACTTGATTTGATACCTTATGGTCACCATAGTTGTGTAATGGATATATTCTGTGGCCTGCTTGACATGGCTATCATTATTTTTAGAAATGTTACCAATATTTTAATGAACATCCAATTTCACTAATGTTGATTATAAGGCCTTCTTTATAAGTGTCACAGAACTCAGAGCTATGTATTCCTGATCAACACAATGGAAATTTTGATGTTCTAGTGAACTTTCTCTGATGATTTCCTTATAATATTCTATTATAGTATTATTGTTAAGAGAAATATAGCTAAGATAATAAAACTCATGGAAATATAGATGCCAAGAAAGGCAGAGCCAGAAAGAAATTTGTCATGACCAATATATCCCACCCTAGTCTTAGAGATGGGAAAATGCAGGAACAGGGTGGGATGTCAATTCACCCTGGGCTATGAATTATTATTAATAATTATGATTACTAACAATCTCAATACTGGTCAAAGTTATAGTGATAACTGGTCCACTCAAGTACAATTAATGCTTCAGAGAAGAAAATTGACCAGACAGGAAAAGCAACTTATTCATGTTGTTAAAATATGATACAGCTACAATTCAAACTCAAGCAGTTTGAGTCCT
>NW_012100433.1:343350-360290 GCF_000951045.1 Mandrillus leucophaeus | reverse complement strand
TTTGTGCACTCCACTCACTTTTCAGAGAAGAAAATTGACCAGACAGGAAAAGCAACTTATTCATGTTGTTAAAATATGATACAGCTACAATTCAAACTCAAGCAGTTTGAGTCCTGAACCCACCACTTAACCACTTTGCCATATATTTCATTAGAAAAGCAAAATATTAAATAACAACAACAGCAAACTGAGTATGATAGAAACAGGGATTGGGATGGTACATACTGGGGGACCTCTGAAGAAGAGATTGGGAGAGCCTAGGGTAAGCATATAAACATGAGTCCAGAGGATTTTCGTTTTGTCTATATTTTTGTCTTTTATATCCACAATGAAAGTATATTTATGCATAAATTTTAGTTATTTAAAAAATAGAAAAATACTTAAAGATGAATTAGCAACACAGGCTCTTTATATACCCAGTCCGCTTTAGAGTTTGCAAAAAGGCTTTCTCTTTCATTACCTCACTGAAAAATTAGGACTTCCCTCCAAAGGGATGAAACAGCAGGAATCTTTATTAGCCCCACTTTAGAGATGAGAATCTTGAAGCCCAAAGAGGGGAAGGAGTGTCAAGTGACTGGCCTAAGATAAAACAGAAAAGAGGTGGTAAGCCTAGGATTTTTCATGTGAACATTAATTCATGAATTGACTCCATCTTGGCTGGCTAATTCAAGTTCCCATCGCTGCTAGACAGTAAAATTGATGATGATGATGATGGCGATGATGTGCTAATTAAAATTTCTATGGTGCTTTCTAAGACAATGCACACTGCTAAACTTTAAAGCATCAAATCTTCTCATCACCCATTTGAAATAAGCACAATTCTTAGCCATGTTTTCCTAATGGAGAGCCTGGGGCTTACCAGCAAAAGCTGACTGACTCCCTGGAGGTTATGGTAGGGTTTCAGCCAAAGTCATAAAAGCAAAGAGACTTTGCTTTTATTACTTTGCACTAACCCCTTTCTTGCCAGTCATCAGAAAGGAGAAAATAAACCCACACTAACTCAACTTCAAGGCTAACTCCTGAGAAAACATTCCCAGAGCACCTGAGCTGTTGTCCTGCCCTCATCTTCCTGCCAGCCACTCTACCCATCTGAACCTGTTTCACCATCTGAGAAATGGAAATGACAATGCCTCCTTCACTTCACAGAACTCAATTCTAAAAAATGATATGATCCAATATACAAAGGAGTCTCTCCACAGAGGCAGCTCCTTCGCTTTGCCTCTTATGTAAATGTCCTCTCTGGCCAAGCAGGATGTGAAGACTAGAGAATAAGCTTTGTGACTTAGAAGCAGACTTGGGAGTACAAAAAGTGTGGATTTAAATTCTGGCTCGGTCACTTACAAGATACATGTCCCTGGGCAAATTACTTAAGCGCTCACTTGGTCTCTGTTTCCTCATCTGTAAATAGGCTTAAAATTATCCACTTTTCAACACCATTGTGAGACACAAATGGGATAGTGCACTAAAGTCCCTGGCACGGTGCCTGGCACAGAGTACGTGCTTAAAGATGAAGCTGTCTGTGATAGGTGTCCATATCTCACACCACACTCAGCCCATTTCTAACGCTCAAAACCCACTGAATGATAGAGAGTTACACAACTTTTACAGGAGCCATTCCAACCACAAATACTTGTTTCAAGAAATTCCATTCTATCCAAATGGATTCATTCTCAGTCTATATTTCATGAGGGAAAAAGAGAGATAACATTCCATATTTTCATTAGACCTGCTTTAAATTTTCTTTTTCTTCCTTCCTTTGTCCCTTCCTCTTTCCTTCCCCTTCCCTTCCCTTCCTTTTTTCCCCTGCTCCTTCTTTCTTCCTTCCCCTCTCCCGATCGCTTACCCTCTCTCCCTTCCTCCTTCCCTCCCCTCCTTCCCTCTCTTCATCCCTCCCTCCCTCCTTCCTTTTCCTTCCTTCCTTCCTTCCTTCCTTCCTTCCTTCCTTCCTTCCTTCCTTCCTTCCTTCCTTCCTAATATACTATTATAGAAATAGTACGTAGGCTCAGAAATAAGGAGAATTGGATTCTAAAGGAGATGTGGTAAATGGGGCACTTGGAAAATTGATCTAACTATTTCTCCTCCTGCCTACCTGTCCCATGAAAATGACAATTGATCCAACTTTTACCAAGCACTCACTTTATGCTAGACACCATGCTGTAAACTTTATAACCATTGTATCTTGATGTCACATACCTAATATCTGTCAGATGATAACTCACCTCTGAGTAGCTTGCTCTCTTTACTCACTGAGAAATACTATGTATGAATTTAAAAGTGTTCTGAATGGACTTTTAAGCTATATAGAAATTATTATTAATAATTATGATTACTAACAATCTCAATACTGGTCAAAGTTATAGTGATAACTGGTCCACTCAAGTACAATTAATGCACTTGATTTGATACCTTATGGTCACCATAGTTGTGTAATGGATATATTCTGTGGCCTGCTTGACATGGCTATCATTATTTTTAGAAATGTTACCAATATTTTAATGAACATCCAATTTCACTAATGTTGATTATAAGGCCTTCTTTATAAGTGTCACAGAACTCAGAGCTATGTATTCCTGATCAACACAATGGAAATTTTGATGTTCTAGTGAACTTTCTCTGATGATTTCCTTATAATATTCTATTATAGTATTATTGTTAAGAGAAATATAGCTAAGATAATAAAACTCATGGAAATATAGATGCCAAGAAAGGCAGAGCCAGAAAGAAATTTGTCATGACCAATATATCCCACCCTAGTCTTAGAGATGGGAAAATGCAGGAACAGGGTGGGATGTCGATTCACCCTGGGCTATGCTGGGACAAAATCCAGGTCTCTTGAGTCCTATTATATAAGTGCACAATCTACTCTTTCACAATTCCTGTGGATAGCACGAGTTCAGCTAAATCTGTTTGATGAAGTATGCTAATGAAACACATTTTAGGCCTAGAAATTTCATTAGGAATTGAATAAGCTCAATAGTAATAATAATAACAACAACAACAACATAATCAGGGAATGCCATGACTCCCACCAGTTATGTTCTCCTGTCTAGGTGACTCTAATCCAAGGAACTGTACATCTTTACAGTGCAGAAGAAAGGTTGCTACAAAGATTAACATGCCATTTTAAGGTGCTTATTATTATTGGTTTTCAATGTCCCTGAGGAGTAACTATCTTGCCCTTCACATTTCCTAAAAAAAATTGTCACATTCCCTCAAAAGTTAAGCGCTCATACGCCAACTCCCATCCCAGCCAGCTAAATTCTCCATTTAGTTATATACTTTTGGTTGTTGTTATTCTGGATTAATAAGCTCCAAACAACACCTTTATTGCCTGGGGGAAAGAAATGTGACAGCTCCAGATGGTGGCCCATCAAAAGCCGAATATGCTCCTGAATCCTCCTCCTTCATGGCAATAGGGTCCCTGGTGGAAAGGACTGCCACTGGCCAGCAGCTTCCACAGAGGAGAATGCAAGGGCTGGCTACTGCCCCCTGCCCACCAACTGAGACTCTATGGGAACAGTCAAGATTTTAAGGATGAACAGCTCATGCTTACTCTGTACCTTTGTCCCACAGAAACATAAATGGCACTATCTCTTGCTTGAATAAATGTTTTGTTAATGATATGACATCGGAAAGTTATGCTTTCGATGTCCCCAGATGGCACAGGAAAATGAAAAATCTCACCTCACTTGATTATTCTTCAGATCTCCATGATGACACTAATTATATAGTCTAATTAGCAGGCTCCTGTATGAAGATCATGAGCTAGTTGAAGAAAGTGAGTAAATCCTGAAATTTGCTGAATTTCTTCTTTGGCTCAATGCTAAGTGCTTGGGACCTCTTATAAGAAGAAAAAGCTTAAGAACGAATGTATGAATTTGCTGATTTTTTTTTCCACCAAGTGGTCCTGTGGGCAATTTAATTTCTTAATTTAACAAACACTGTATAGAGGTATATATGCAGCCATTTGGAGCCTCAAGGGATAAGTGGTTAATTCTAACATAGATGAGAATTGAGGAGGGCAAAAGTTTGAGAAGATTTCAAAAATGAAGAAACACAGATTCACTCAGACTAGGAGAAGGGTAATGTTTTCAAGCACAGGAAACAGCATGTGCAAAGGCCCTGTGGAACAGCCGAGATAGATAATTTGAGAAGTGCAGTTGCTTTTGCTGGTCAAAGCATAATTTGCACATTGTTAAAAAAACTTGGACTGGATCCTGAGGCCAGTGATAGGCAATGAATGGTTTTCTATAAGCAGCTAATATGATGGGATTTACATCTACAAAGGATCACTCTGGCTATTGTTCAAAGAAGGGATTATACTGGACACTGGAGGTGAGAAAACAGGACTAGAGGCTAGATGACAGATAGTGAAGGCTGCACAAAGAAAATGCCTGAAGATGAATAAAAATCTGTTTAGAAAGTAAAATCAACAGGACTTGCTGATGGTGGAGTGATGAGACAGAAGGACAGGTTGCAAACCTATAATCCCAGCACTTTGGGAGGCTGAAACTGGCAGATCACCTGAGGTCAGGAGTTCAAGACCAGCCTGGGCAACATGGAGAAACCCCATCTCTACTAAAAATACAAAAATTAGCTGGGCATGGTGGTGCATAACTGTAATCCTAGCTACTGGGGAGACTGAGGCAGGAGAATCACTTAAACCTAGATGGAGGTTTCAGTGAGCAGAGATCATGTCACTGCACTCCAGCCTGGGCAATAGAGTAAAACTCAATCTTAAGGAAAGAAGGAAAGAAAGAAAAGAAAGAAAAGCAAGAAAAGAAAGAAAGAAGGCAAAGTCTTGGAAAATAAATTCTGAAACTAGATAGAATATCACTGGAGAATGAGAAGGGGACTCACCACTTATGCTTGCTGGTGATCTATGTTGAAATATTCTTAATCAGGGCAGGGTTGAGGGGTAGCCATCTCAATTCCATTGTTAGAGATGAATTATTTTTTTAGTGCCACATGGCTACTAGCTTAACTTCAACACATTCTCTATTTCTTGGAACAAATTCACTGATGTTATTTAAAACAAGACACTGTAAAGAAGAGGTTCTCAATATATACAAGCCTCTCCCCAGTGTAGGAATTTCTCTGTAAACATCCCTTCTCTAGGAAGGTACTGGCTTCCTTAAATTCTTCCTAAGACCAGAATCTCAATACCTTTCAAGACAGTCCTGTGTGAATTTGGGAAAATTTAATGGTGGACATGAACATTTTTTAATCCATTTTTAGTTTACAAATTGTTGTTTGTATGAAATCCTTTTAGGTCCAGTATCATCCTACCAGGTAAGTTAAGAGATTTTCTCAAGATCACGTCACCAGTAGCTGGTAGTACCAGGTTTGAAAACCCTAAATGGTGCCCTGCTCCTCTGCTCCCACAAAGTTTATGTGTCACTGCACTTTAACGTTGCATGATCAAATTTTCCTGTTTCAGTGTTGGTTTCCCTCATTTGACTGCAGTCTCCTTGAGAGCAAGAACTCTGTTTGATAACTGTTCATTTCATGCCTGGTTCATGAAGTGGCTCAAAATACAGGAATTTTACAAATGTTTATTGAAAAACAACAAAAGAGTATCTTATAATTTGGTCTTTTTGTTGAAAGAATAAAGTCTAACGTTTTCTTCCCTAAAACTTCTAATCACAGTTTCATCCTTTAAAGTCATGGAAAAGAAATCTTCATCTTTCACCTGAAAATCCTTCAATCACGGCACATTAATCCAACATTCATCACCCACAGCTTTTATATATGGCTTCCAATTTTCTCTTCTAATCATAAACTTTGCTCTTCTTTTTCTGCTTTCTAAAATGTTACTAATTAATAGTGGGCACAACAAATAGATTCCACCACAACCAGCTGTTCCCTGATTAAAAAAACCTTACCCATGTATACAAGCTCTTGATGATTTCAAGATACCAAAGAAAAATTGTCACGGCATCAGGGATTCAGCACCCAACCTTCAGGCAGTGCCTAAGTAGTGCCAAGCCATGTGCATGAAGAGAAAACCAAGATGAGTCAGTTGCCCAGATGTTTTGTTGTCAGGTCACCAAGGATCTTGATGATTGGGACCGAGATGCCAGGGTTTGTGTGGCCATGTGTAGTCACGGCTTCAAAGGGAACACAAGCCTAATAAAGCAAAGACTGATTCCAGAACTAAAACGTGGGGCTGGAAGGAGAAACAAAGAGAGGCAGGAAGATCTGGGCACAAGGAGGGGTCCCTAGTAGAGGATAACGGAGAGGCTCTTAGGAGACCAGGGTTGTGGGACAGTATGGAATCTACCAGAGGTTGGTATTGAGGAACTCTCATTGTCTTGGTTTGCCATTCTTGGAAGGAGGGATACTGTTCCATTTAGTGAACACCAACTCTGTGCTACAGATTGCTCAATGTGCTGAGAGTAAGTTGTGCACAAGATAGCCATGGTATATTCTCCTAGTAGCTCAGAAGTTAGTGGAGACTAGGGACGTTAGAATGCCTGTGAAATGTGTTTCAGTAGGGAAGTGCAAGGCACTGAGAGGTCTCAGGACGTTTATCTGATACAGGTCTATGAGTGTGTGCATGCCAGAAGGCTTCCTGGAAGAAGTAGAATCTAAGCTGAATCTTGAAGAATTAGTAAGTTTAGCCAGGCTTTGCCATGAGAAGCCTGTTCGCATCAAATGGAGAGTATTATGAAAGTGTGGAAGTGAAATATTGAGACGTTGAAGAAATGGAAGTGAGTTCAGTAATGAGGGCAAGGACTTCTGCTTTGTTCCCTGTAGAGTTCCCAGTGCTTAGGACAGTGTCAGCAGGTTGCATTTGTTCAACAAAAATGTGTTGAGTTAATGAAGTTTTGAGAAAGGTATCATATTTTCCACCTCAGGGTTACCCCTGTTTTGACTCCCTCATTCTAAGTGCATTTCATCCTCTCTTTCCTCTTCTTCTCAAATGGGATGAAAGAATCACTGAGGCCCTGCAATTGGAGGTATACTGGACAGACTGCAGATCAGCCTTGAATCTGAGCTCTCATTCCAGTCTGCCAGGATTGTTTGTTGCGACTTTGGACAGCACATGTCTATGTCCTGGATCTCTGTAAAACGTAGGGTTTGGATAAGTCAGAAATTGCCAACTGGTGGTCCAGGACTGTATTAATATGCTTATTTGGCTTACGTATTATCTTTAAAACACTTGTATTTAGTGCCAACATTAATATTTTTAAGGATATTAATTGCCAACATATAAATATTTGGGTGCATTAGAGTTCCTACAATCACAGAGGGCATCAATCTTGGGACCTCTGTAGCAGCTTTGCCTTTAGATAAAGCCTGGCCTTTCCAGTTCACTCTCCTGACTGACATCACATCATACCTTCCCTGCTTGGCCCTGGTGGGCATTGAAGTTTACCACCTGTGCATCAAATGATCTCAAAGGTCCTTTCCACATTTAAAATCCTTGGAGGCCAGCCCCTGGTAATGTGACAAAATGAAGAACAAATATCATCTACTGACTTTTTTCCCCCAGTAGAGCAAACACTTTTCAAATGTGCATTTAAAAAGTGATTCTCTCTGAAGATAGTACTCAAGGTGGAGTTGGAATCATGTGGAGAAATTAAATTATTGTTTGGTTGGACTGTTAAGGCCCTGACTATTCTCCCATTTCACGTGACCCCTCAGCAGATAGTTAAGAGTAGTGGGTAGCATGGAAACTGAAGCACAAACCCACTTAGGCATGAGCAAGGAAAGAAAGAGCTCCAGAAGTCCCAGAAGAATCGTTCTGTGTCACCTAGCCCTAGCCAGGCATCCAACAACAATCCTAACCCAAACATGGGCTGAAACCTGCAAGACAAGATGGACTTAAAAGAAGTAAAAGGAAGGTAGCAAAAGCAATTCAAGCATCAGAAGTAAGGCTAGAATGAGATCTGAGATGAACAATCACAATGCACACAGTAGGCATTTAATAAGATGATGACATATTTGAGGAAAACTGAGTGGTACCATCTTTTGCAACAGAGATGCACAGATGTCTGTTAAGGGGAGACCAGTGTATCATTTGGAACTGGACTTCCTCTTGATATGATGCCAGGAGGAGAGGAACTAACATTTGCGGGCACCTATAGCATATCATACACAATATTTTGCCATCCCTTTATGCATCATAACTCTATAGAATAAAGTGTTCATTTTATAAGTTAGGTTTCCTGTGGTTCAGAGAGGTAAGAGTGTTTCCCAAAATCGTGGAGCAGAATTTGCACCCGGGCCACTTGGGCTTCCCTTCCCTGTCTTTATTATGTTTGTTTCTGCTGGCATCTCCCATTTTTCAGGTATTTTGTATTCTGGTGCCATTTCAGCAGGCACCAGGTTTCTGGAGTCCTACTCTACAGCAAGCATCCTCTCTGGTTTTTGACTAAAAATTATCAACTCAGGCCTCTGGTCTGGCTCAATTTGCAGGTCATCCCTTTCCCTCTCTTTAAAAATACCTGGGTTCCTGGTCTCATGCCAAATACAAGGGAGAAGGCCAGAGACACAGAGACGTCTGGTAGGTTGTCCCCCTACCTGAGGCCCTATTAGTGTGACCACATACTACAAGAAAGATGGAATCTCCCTGATTCAGCAGAACAAAATGAGCAAGAGTTGGCCCAGGCTTGTCTCTTGGTACAGATAAAGATGTGGGATGTATGAAACGATCTCACAAGCTCCCATGTCATTTTAGTTTTGCTGAGCAATGGAACTGGTCCCTGTTTTATACAGGCCAGAAGAGGAAAAGTCTATCACATTTTGAGGAGGGATATGCAGCTGGGAAGAATCCAGAGGAAGAAAGAATTGAAGACAGTGGTTGCATAATCACTGACAGGCTGTATAGTATCAAGTATACTCCAGGACTCTGACAAAACTGGATTTAGAGTTTGCCTCTTGTTTGTAATTCACATATGTATTTTTGGTCTTTGTTTGTTTGTTTGTTTTTTCCTTTTGTGGAGAACGGAGTCTTGTTATATTGCCCAGGCAGGTCTGGAACTCCTGGGCTCAAGCTATCTCCCTGCTTTTTGCCTCCCTAAGAGCTGGGATTATAGGCATGAGCCACCGCACCTGTCCAGTAATTTATATACGTATTTTTTATTGTCATAAAATATAAACAACCAGGGAAGGGTGCAGTGGCTCATGCCTGTAATCCCAGCACTTTGGGTGGCTGAGGCGGGATCACCTGAGGTTGGGAGTTTGAGACAAGCCTGATCAACATAGAGTAACCCCATCTCTACTAAAAATACAAAATTAGCTGGGCATGATGGCGCATGCCTGTAATCCCAGCTACCCAGGAGGCTGAGGCAGGAGAATCACTTGAACCTGGGAGGTGGAGGCTGAGGTGAGCTGAGACTGCACCATTGCACTCCAGCCTGGAAAACAAGAGTGAAACTCCATCTCAAAACAACAACAACAACAAGAAAACAACCTAGAACTTGTCATTTTAATCACTTTTAAGCGTGCAGTACTGTGGCATTAAGTATATTGTCATTGTCATACAACCATTACCACTACCCATCTCCATCTTTTTAATATTTCGCAGCTGAAACTGTATACCCATTAAATGCTAACCTCCCATTCCCCTGCCCCACAGACCTTGATAGACCAGTTCTACTCTCTGCTTCTATGAGTTTGACTACTCTACGTATCTCGTATAAATAGAATCATGCAGTGTTTGTTTTTCTGTAACTGGCTTATTTCACTTAGTATAATGTCCTCAAGGTTTATTCATGTTATAATTGCATCAGAATGTCCTTCCTTTTTAAGGCTAAATAATATTCCATTGTATGTATATACCACATTTTAAAAATCCATTTATCCACCAACGGATGCTTGTGTTGCTTCCACATTTTGCTGTTGTGAATAATGCTGTTGTAAATACGGGTGCACAGATACTATGGAAATATTTTTAAAATCATGGCTAATATATATTCTTTGAAAGCAATGATTAGTAGCTAACATTGTGTAAACAACTGAGGAGCCTCACTGGGCATATTGTAATGAGG
This sequence comes from Mandrillus leucophaeus, assembly GCF_000951045.1. Taxonomy (NCBI): domain Eukaryota; kingdom Metazoa; phylum Chordata; class Mammalia; order Primates; family Cercopithecidae; genus Mandrillus; species Mandrillus leucophaeus. The sequence continues at coordinate 350,292 of NW_012100433.1, read as the reverse complement.
AGAATAATTTCTAGTACAATAACAAAAAAATGGCTGTGACTAAGGGAATAATGGGAAATTGGTCTTCCCCACTGTGCCAGAATTATTTTCTTAAAAATAAAATATCACCATGTCACCTCTCTTCTTTAGGTATATCCTCTAATGTACATTAGTTTCAGAATAAAATACAAATTCCTTAACATGGCATTCATGACCTTAGCCAAGCTTCCCAGCCTCATCTGTTATCTGTCCATTTATCCCCAAGCTGCCCATGAAGCAATCATTCTGTACAAGGAGCCCACCTTGTTCTTTTATGCGTCAGGCTCTACACTCTCTATTCCTTTCATCTTTATCTTGGAGAGCCCTTCACTGTAGTACTGATGACATGGTATGGTATAGCAGCAGTCTCTTCCCATGTCATTTGCCTATGAGCTAGAGGGTGGGGATTTTGTGTTACTCTTTTCTATAATGCTTCTATTAATCACGGAAGGACTTAATGCTTTTTTATGTGATTGAATGAGGGAAAGTGCAAATATTGCTCAGTAGATAAAACAGGATTTGAACATCTTGATTGAACCCCTGTTTGGCTATATAAATCCCTTTTCAAGTGACAAGAAAGGATAAGCCACAAGCACATCTGAAATCTGAAAGATTTTCATTTGAAGACTCAGATGAGAACTGCACTTCCTTCAGGTTTCTTTCAGCACATGGACAGCAAGAGTACATACTGTAAATTCAGAGTTCAAATTAGAGAGAAACAGGACCAGAGTATGAATTAGAGAAAAATGGTATGAATAAGGTTTTGCAATTACTGAAAAGCTTCAACATAATCTCTTTAGATAGCCTTTCTCATGGGCCTTGTAAAATTTCATACAGCAGGAATCATGTATTTATTACTATTTATTTATTTTACAGAATTAATACTTTTAATTGACAAAATCATATAAATTTATAATGTAAAACATGTTGCTTTGAAATATGTATACATTGTGGAATGGGTAAATTGAGCTAATTAACATGTGTGTTACCCTATATAGTTATCAATTTTGTTCTGAGAACATTTAAAACCTACTCTCTTAGCAATTTACAAGAGTACAATGCATTGTTGTTAACTATAGCTACCATGTCTTTACAATAGATCTCTTGAACAGATTCTTTCAAACTGAATTTTTGTATTCTTTAACCAACATGTCCTTCAGACCACCCCACTCCAGTCCTTAGTAACCATCATTCTGCTATCTACTTCTATGAGTTCACCTTTTTTGATTCCACATTCAAGTGAGATTATGCAGTATTTATTTTTCTGTGCCTGATTTATTTCACCTATAATGTCCTTCAGATTCATTCATATTGTTGAAAATAAACCTTTAAAAATAAGAAAATCATTTCATTTGCAACAACATAGTATGCTATTTTTTTTATTTTTATTTTTTGAGACGGAGTCTCGCTCTGTTGCCCAGGCTGGACTGCAGTGGCGCGATCTCAGCTCACTGCAAGCTCTGCCTCCCGCATTCACGCCATTCTCCTGCCTCAGCCTCCCAAGTAGCTGGGACTACAGGCGCCCACCACTATGCCTGGCGAATTTTTTTTTTTTTTTTTTTTTTAGTAGAGACGGGGTTTCACCTTGTTAGCAAGGATGGTCTTGATCTCCTGACCTCGTGATCCACCCACTTAGGCCTCCCAAAGTGCTGGGATTACAGGTGTGAGCCACCGCACCCAGCCCATAGTATGTTATTTTGTATATACACCACATTTTTTTTATCCATTCATCCATTGATGGATACTTAAGTTGACTCCAAGTCTTGGCAATTGTGAATAATTCTGTAATGAACATGTTAATGTAGTTATCTCTTCAACATATCAATACCATTTCCTTTGGATATATATCCAGAAGTGGGATGGCTGGATTATATGGTAATTACAGATTTAAGTTTTAGAGGAAATTCCATATTTTCTATAATGTCTCTACTGATTTACATTTCTATCATCACTGTGCAAGGGGTCCCTAGTCTCCATATCTTCTCTAAGACATGTTATCTTTCATCTTTTTTATTATGGCCATTCTAATAGGTATGAGGTGACATGTCACTGTGGTTTTAATTTGCATTTCTCTGATGATTGGTGATATTAAGTATGTTTTTTATTGGGTATGTGTATGTCTTTGTTTGAAGAGTGTCTCTTCAGGTGCATAGCCCATTTTTTATTTGGGTAATGTGTTTTCTTACTACTAAGTTGTTTGAGTTCCTTATATATTTTTGGATATTAACCCCTTATCAAATATCTGATTTGCAAATATTTTCTCCCACTCCATAGGTTACTCTGTTGATTGTTTCCTTGTTTGTGAAGAAGATTTTTCAGTTTGGAGTAATCCCATTTTTCTATTTTTCCTTTTGTTGCCTGTGCTTTTGGGTTTATGTCTAAAAAATCATGCCCAGACCCATGTCATAGAGCTATTCCCCTGTTTTCTTCTAGTAATTGCACAGCTTGAGGTCTTACATTTAAATCTTTAACCCATTGTAAGTTGATATTTGTATGTGGTGTGAGAAATTCAGTGTTCTGCATTTAAATATCCAGTTGTCCCAATACAATTTATTGAAGAGATCATCCTTTCCCCATTGTGTATTCCTGTCTCCTTTGTTGAAAATCAATTGACTGTAAATTCATGTATTTATTTCTGGGGCTCTATTTGGTTCCATTGGTCTATGTGTCTCTTTTTATGCCAGTACCATGCTGTTTTGATTACTATAGCTTTGTATTATATTTTGAATTGGAGTAGTATGATGTTTTCAGCTTTGTTCTTTTTGCTCAAGATTGCTTTGGCTGTTTATGTTCTCTTGTGGTTCAATATGAATTTTGGAATTTTTTCCTATTTTTGTGAAAAATGTCTTTGGTATTTTGATAAGAACTACATTGAATCTATAGAGTTTTTTGGATAGGATGGACAGTTTATTGTTCCTCTGTTCTTCCAATCTATAAACATGAAATATCTTTTCATTTATTTGTGTCTTTTTCAATTTCTTTCATCAATATGTTATAGTTTTTAGTGTATAGGTCTTCACTTCCTTGGTTAAGTTTATTCCTAAGTTTTTTGTTTATTTGCTTTTTGTAAATAAAATTGTTTCCTTGATTTCATTTTTGGATAGTTCATTGTTAGTGTATAGAAATACTACTGATTTTTGTCTGTTGATTTTACATCCTACAACTTTACTAAACCACCTTATTAGTTTTAACAAGTGTGTGTGTGTGTGTGTGTGTGTGTAGTTTAGGGTTTTCTACATGTAAGGTCATGTTGCCTGTGAACCAGGACAGTTTAACTTCTTTCTTTCCAAAGTGGATGGCTTTTATTTCTTCTTCTTCTTTTTTTTTTTTTTTTTGAGATTTCCAATACTACTACTCTCCTCCTCCTTCTCCTCCTCCCTCCCTCCCTCCTCCTCCTCCTCCTCCTTCTTCTTCTTCCTCCTCCTCCTCCTCTTCCTCTTCCCCTTCCTCTTCTTTTTCTCTTTGAGACAGGGTCTTTTTCTGTTGCCCAGGCTGGAGTGCAGTGGCAAGAAATGGGCTCAATGCACCCTCTGCCTCCTGTGTTCAAACAGTTCTCATGCCTGAGTAGCTGGGATTACAGGCGTGCTCCACCATGCCTGGCTAATTGTTTTGTATTTTTAGTAGAGATGGGGTTTCGCCTTGTTGGCCAGCCTTGTCTCGAACTCCTGACCTCAAGTGATCTGCACACCTCAGCCTCTCAAAGTGCTGGGATTACAGGCATGAGACACCTCACCCTGCATAGATGCCTTTTATTTCTTTCTTTTGCCTAATTGTTCTGACTGGGACTTTCAGTACTGTGTTGAAGACAAGTGGAGACAGTAGACATCCTTGTCACATTTCTGATATTATTGAAAATTTTTTGACGTTTTCCCATTGAGTATAATTTTAGTTTTGTGTTTGTTACACATGGCCTTTACTGTGTTGAGGTACTTTCCTTCTATACTTAATTTGTTAGGAGTTTGTTTGTTTGTTTGTTTGTTTGTTTTTATCATGAAAGGATGTTAAATTTCATTAAGTGCTTTTCTTTTTAACATCTATTGAGATGATCATATGGTTTTGGTCTAACAGGAATAATTTAAACTAAATTTCATGATACCAAAAGACTTTAAAGATCATGAGGCAAGTCTTGCTCTCTGGGACTTGGTTTACTCATTGACAAAATGAGAATGTTGGACCAGAGATTCTGAAATGCTCCAAATTTCTGTCAATTTGGCTATGCTCTCCAAATACAATATCCTAAATCTAAGTACCTCCAAAAGTAATCCTGAACACCTTTTATGGTTAGCATTTTTTCCCCTAGACACAGTTATCTATGATACATACCTATGCATATAATTTATATTCTCTGGTACTAGAAGAACTCTGTTTTCTCACCACTTTGAGGCCCTGCAGACATTTCTCTCCCCTGAGCTCCCTTCTCTTTGCAAAATATCACCTAGCTTTTTCTATTTTATAATTGACAGGGTCTTCTCCATGTTGGACGTGCCCTACTCTATCCTTACCATCTTCAATGATGGGAAAAAGAATGAATCCTGAGACTTCAGTGGAATCAACCTGCTACATCTAAAGCCCAGGTTTCTTGTTACAGTGAATGAGGGCAAGTCAGTAATATCAGCTGAGATTTCATCCAGGACTAGGAGTAATTTGAATTTTAGGATTTGTTTGGCATAAAAGTAGGATGAAAGCTTCTAAGAGAGAAGAAACAGTTATAAGAGATGGAAGGAGATTTGGGACCTCTTTCCTCATGGAATCTTTACAGATGAGTCCTGTCATTTGTTGTGTTAATTTTCTGTTGCTGTTGTAAAAAAAAGTTATTACCCCATTAGTGGCTTTAAACAAACACAAATTTATTATCTCACTGTCCTGTGGATTGTAAGTTTTGTTTGGCTTGGCTGGATCTCACACAAAGTCCAGTGGACTCTGAGTAAGGTCTCACAATATCAAGATCTAGGTGTCATCAGGACTGTGTTTCTTACTGAGTTTCTTGGGTGAGAATCAACTTCCAGGCTCATTCAGATTGCAGGATAAATCCAATTCCATGTGATTTTAAGACTGGCATTTCTATTTCTTTGCTGGTTATCAGCCTATGAGAGTGGCAGGAGATGAGGTTGGTAATGGAGGTTAGGGCCAGTTTGAGTTTAGCTGGCATTTGGATTCTGTTGTAAGGGCAATAAAAAACAATTAGAGTGCTTATGCAAAGGAGATACATGATTTGATTTGTGTTTATAGACATTACTTGATAATCCATGTGGGCAATTAATTCTAGTAATACAAAAGTGGAAACAGGAAAACAAAACAGAAATCTATTCAAGCAGATCAGGCCAAAGATCACAGTGGCCTGACCAGGGGCATAATAATAGAGTCTAAGATCTAGACCCTGAAGCAGTACAACTTCAAGCTTTCTGACATAATTTGAGAACCTCAGGATCGACTCATGCAGTTTTTGAAATTAGATGAAGTCTTAGAGAACATTTCACAAAAGCACTGCATTTCAAAAATATAAGGCAAAAATCCAGCCTAAAATAACTCGTCCACGCTCACACAGTAAGTTGGTGATAGAGCGGTGATTAGAACTGTGCCTCTTGACACCCAGTACAGTGCTTCTTTTACTGTATTCACATGCTTATATTGGTCCTTATCAAGTATTTCACAAGCAAAATATTGCTCACAAAATGTAGAGACCATTCTGACTAAAAAAGAAGGAAGATATGTTGTTCTTGATGTTGGGGGTTATTTTAGGTAAAATAAGAGCATGGATCAAAGGAAAAGGGGACCTGTTTGCAGGTATCTGAGAGATGAGGCTAAAGGGAAAAGCTTCTTAGAAATAAGAGCATGACTGATTTTCTCTTATGCCACCAGGATAGCCTGGCAAGGCTGGACCTGGTTTCCCACCAGGTAAAAGTGACGGGTTCCCGGAAAGCCAAAGCTTTTCATGTATTCTTGGCAAAATCACAATTTAGGATGAGGGCGTGAACACATCTTCACTTTATACTCTGCTAATTTAGCATCTGCTGTAGTTAAGAAAGGGTATGTGTGATGCTCATGTATAACAGAAGCCAAAATAAGTAATAAAATCTGCCCTTAGTGGTAACAATGTATTATAGCATAATGCAATCTTCTCTGACTTCACTCTTCATCATCTCCTCTACTTATTCATCTTGATTTAATCTTATGGTATCTGCGTAATGCATATAAGTCACATCTAAGTGTGTGTGTGTCCATGATATACTTGTGTACAGTCACCCCTCATTATCCTTGGAGGACTGTTTTCAGCACTTCCTACAGATACCAAAAGTTGAAGATACTCAAGTTCCTTACATAAAATGGTGTCGTATTCTCATATAACCTAAGCACATCCTCCTGTATACTTTACATAATCTCTAAATTACTTATAATAACTAATAAAATGTAAATGCTATGTAAATTATTGTTATGCTGGTATTGTTTTCTCATTTGTTTTTAAACATTGTTCCATTGTTCTTAAGCAAAAAGAACAAAGGTGGAGGCATCACATATCTGACTAAAAACTATAATATAAGGCTACAGTAACCAAAACAGCATGGTTGTTATAAAAAAATAAACACATATACCAATTGAACAGAATAGAGAAACCAGAAATAAAGCCACACACCTACAGCCATCTGTTCTTTGACAAAATTGACAAAAACAAACAATAGAGAAAGGACTCTATATTCAATAAATAGTGCTGAGATAGTTGGCTAGCCACAGGCAGAAGAATGAAACTGGGCCCCTACCTTTCACCATAAGAAAAAAAAAAAACCTCAAGATGAATGAAAGATTTAAATGTGCAACCTCGAACTGTAAGAATCCTAGAAGACAACTTAGGAAACACCATTCTGGACATTGGTCTTGAGAAAGCATTTATTACTAAGTCCCCAAAAGCAATTGAAAAAAAAAAAAAAA
>NW_012100433.1:282762-342860 GCF_000951045.1 Mandrillus leucophaeus | reverse complement strand
AAAATAATTCTACCAAAAAGACACATGAACTTATATGTTTATTGCAGCATGTGTCATAATAGCAAAGACATGGAATCAAGCTAGGTGCTCATCAATGGTCACTTGGAGAAATAAAATGTGGTACATATACACCATGGAATACTACTTAGCCATTAAAATGAATGAAATCATGTCCTTTGCAGGAACATGAATGCAGCTAAGGGCCATTATCATAAGTGAATTAATGCAGGAGCAGAAAACCATATACAGCAGATTCTCACTTACAAGTGGATGCTAAATATTGGGTATTCATGGATATAAAGATGGCAAAAATAGACACTGGAGACTACTAGATAGAGGAGGGAAGGAAGAGGCAAGATTTGGAAAACTGCTAGGTACTAGGCTCACTGTCTGGATGATGGGATTAGTCATGTCCCAAACCTCAACATCATGTTACCCATGTAAATGACCTGTACCTATACCTCCTAAGCGTAAAATATCAGTTGAAATTATACACATTAAAAAACCCATAAAAATAAAATAAAAATGAAGAGACCAGTGTTAGGAGAATAACATATAAATTGTTGTACTTTTTTATTGTTTTGTTTTCCAACATTTTCAACCCATGGTTGGTTGAATCTGCATATGCAGAACCCTTGTATACAAAGGGCAGACTGTAGGTAAATTATGTTTATATGTATTTCTTTTTTCTGTTGTGAAATCCTTGCTTAGTCTGAAGATAATTTAGTCTTATTTATGTCTGCTTAATAAAAATGAAAGATTTAGCAGACCCATAGACATCTATTTGCATGAATTAACTTATATGAGAGGCTTGTGTTTATTTTTCTCTCTTACTGAAGGAGAAGAGATCTTAGTGAATGCAGAAGTGGGGACTGGGAGAAAGGTTGGGGATTAAGAACAGGAGAATGTAGTGGACAATAGGTCATGTGCGCCTGCTTTTTGATAGCACTGTAGGTGAATTTTTAAGCAGATTTGTGGGGGAAAGGTGGAAAGGAAAGGGGTGATACAGGAGAATGGAAACAGGAGGATGACTCTCTGGAGAGAAATGTTGGTAGCAGGAGCTAAATAATCTGTTTCAATGAGATAATTTGTGATACAACTCAAAATATATCAATTAGCTAGAGCTGTATAATAAATTACACTAAAAAAAATAGTGGTGTTTTTAATGGAGATAGATAGTAGAAGGAGTAGAAAGATGGTTACTAGAGGCTGGGAAGGGTAGTGGGGTATTGGGAGAGGTGGGAATGGTTAATGGATACAAAAAATGGTTAAAATAAATGAATAAGACCTAGCATTCAATAGCACAACAGGTGACTATTGTCAATAATAATTTAATTGTATATTTTTAAATAACTAAAAGAATATAATTGGATTGTTTGTAACACAAAGGATAAATGCTTGAGGGGATGTACACCCTTTCTATGATGTGATTATTACACATTGAATGCCTATATCAAAACATCTCATGTACCCCATAAATATATATGCCTACTATGTACCCACAAACATTAAAAATATATATTTTTAAAAATACAGTGGTTTGAAAAATTGTAAATTATTTTTCACAAGTCTATGACTTTTATGAGCAGTTCTGCTAAATGAGGCTGGTTTTGGTTGGGCAGTTATTCCGGTCTTTCTGGGACTCAGGTGATCATCTGAGTATTGGCAAATCTAAAATTGCCTTGGCTGGGACAGCTACATCTGTTTCACGTCTCATCCTCTAGCAGTCCTGTCTAGGCGTGTTGTTGAAAGTTCTTTTTCAAGTCTCTGCTTACATCAAGTTTGTTATTACCTCATTGGACAAATCACATGGGCAAAACTCAGATTCAGGGAGTTTACTATCAATGGATATGGATTCAGAGAGGAGTGAGAAGTTTTGCAATCAATCTACTACATATAAGCACATTTTCTTCAGGCCATGTCATAAAGATCTTGCAGAGTTGAGGAGTGGAGCATTCTCCTCCTTTAGGCCTGGAATGTAACTTGGGTCTGATGCAATGGGTACTGTAGAAAATACAGCAGGGGTTGGCAACTCCAGGAGCTCTCAACTCACTATTGAGGTGCTGGTGGGAGCATGTGATGAGTGAGTTACTCTATGAACAAAGTCTTTTTGACAAATTGCTTTGGGCACATAGTCATAATCATAAACAAATCTTTGGAAGTATATTTTGGAATACCTTAGCATAAATCTTCCTCAGCAGGAGTACAGAATTGTCATTCAGGATCTTGAGTGCCATGTTAATGGCGACAACCACCCCAAGTGACTTTCTACAGGAGATGTCAACAAAGGGACCAAAATAGAAGACTAAGAGATAAGTTACTACCTAATATATGTGGATAGCAACAATAATTGGAAAGGGATTTTAGCTAGATGGTGCTAAGATCCTATAATCTTGCAGGTGGGAGCCTTTGAAATAACAAAATTTGGGTATTCATGCCATAGACACTTCAGGCTAGTATGAATGACATAGGGGACATGACAGTTATATTTACATATTTATTTGTTAAGGTTCCTGCCGTGAAAAATAGACGACAACCCAAATTCCTGCTCATTAAGAACACTGTTTCTCTCTTAAATTTGAAAGGTCTCATCAACGTTAAATAAAAAATACCTAATAGTTTTTTATTTACATATTTTTGAAAAAAAGACACGGAAAAGTAGGAAAATAATGTGCACTGGCATCAGGCAGACCTGAATTACTATTTTAAAATTTTATCCCTTAATGATGTTTAAGATTGACAAACTGCCTAACCTCTCTGTATCTCTTTTCCTCATCTATGAAATGGGATTGACCACATCTTTGTCACAAGATTGGGAAATGGATTAACAATAAAACATGTAAAATACCTGACACATCACAGGTGTTCTAATAAATAAATGTAGTTGTTTCATCATTTATTGCATATCAACTGGAGTCCAGGCATGGTCCTGCATGTTAAAGATGGAAAAGAGTCAACAGTCCCAGCATCCCACCTAGGGATTCAATGATTGAACAAATGAGTAACATATCTGTCTCCCCTTTCAGAGCAATGGATTTCTTGAGATCACAATCAGTGATGAGTCCGTCATCTTAGACCCAGCATCTCCAGCATCTAGCAGAGGACTTGATGAGACAATGCTTTTGAAATGAATTTTATTATATATTAGAAGTCTGGTTTTTCTTATCATGATTAATATGAAGTCTCTCATAGAATAGCTGTTTAGTACATTTTGAAAGTGAATGACTGAGTGATCAAGAGAGAGAATGTAATAAAGAAAGGAGGAAGGAAGGAAGGAAGGAAGGAAGGAAGGAAGGAAGGAAGGAAATGGTAAAGAAAAGCCTCATCATTCAGTCTTTTCCACCAGAATCCTTGAATATTTGCTCTTGAGAAATATTGCTGCTCACCTCGGATGGAGCTACTTCTGCAGAAGTAAATGGACAGGCAACAAAGCATAATTAAGGCTTCAGGCAACCCAAGACAGAATGGGAGCAGGGGAGTAGGGGAGACATCTAATACCCTAGTCCTCTATTTTCTTGGAATAAGATTGTCTTTTGTTAAATAAAAATTATTCCAATAGCTTTAGTGCTAGTAATAACTTTCGGCTACATGGATGATGTACATGTAATGATGAAGTCTGGGATTTTAGTGTACTTGTCACCCAAAATGTGTACATTGTACCCAATAGGTAATTTTTCATTTCTGACCCCCTTCCCATACTCCTCTCTTCGGAGTTTCCGGTGTGTATCACACCATTCTGTACGTCTTTGACTACCCTTAGCTTAGTTCCCACTATAAGTGATAACACATAGTATTTGGCTTTCCATTCCTGAGTTACCTCACTTAGGTAATGGCTTTCCTCAAAACTATACAAATGCATGAAAATTAAATAATACTCCTGCATGATTTTTGAGTCAATAATGAAGTCAAGATGGAAATTCAAAAAATTTTCAGAATGAATGGTATCAGTGGCACAAGTTATAAAAACCTCTGGGATATAGCAAAAGCAGCACTAAGTGGAAAGTTTATAGCACTAAACACCTACAACAAAAAGACAAAAAGTCCTAGGGAAGCTCAGGGACTGAAATAAAAAGATAGAAAGGTCACAAACTGACAACCTAATGTTATATCTCAAGGAACTAGAGAAACAACTACAAACCAAACCCAAAGCTAGCAGAGGAAGAGAAATAACAAAGATCAGAGCAGAACTAAACTAAATGGAAACCAAGAAAACAATACCAAGGAACAATGAAATTAAAAGTTGATTCTTTGAAAAGATAAATAAAATTGATAAACCACTAGCTAGATTAACCAAGAAAATAAGAGAAAAGATTGAAATAAGCTTAATCGGGAATGAAAATGGAGACATTACAACTGATACCATAGAAATACAAAATATTATTTGAGACTAATGTGAAAACTTCTATGCACACAAACTAGAAAAACTAAGGGAGGCTGGGTGCAGTGGCTCATGCCTGTAATCCCAGCACTTTGGGAGGCCAAGGTGGGTGGATCATGAGGCCAGGAGATCAAGACCATTCTGGCCAACATGGTGAAACCTCATCTCTACTAAAAATACAAAAATTAGCTGGGCGTGGTCACGCACTCCTGTAATCTCAGCTACTCAGGAGGCTGAGGCAGGAGAATCGCTTGAACCAGGGAGTCGGAGGCTGCAGTGAGCCAAGATCGTGCCACTGCACTTCAGCCTGGAGACAGAGCAGGACTTCGTCTCAAACAACAACAACAACAACAACAAAAACTAGAGGAAATAGATAAATTCCTGGAAACATACAATCCACCAAGCCTGAAACGGGGAGATATAGAAATCCTGAACAGTCCAGGTTTAGTCTTGGGAAGGTGTATGTGTCTAGGAATTTATCCACTTCTAGATTTTCTAGTTTATTTGCATAGAGGTGTTTGTAGTATTCTCTGATGGTAGTTCGTATTTCTGTGGGATCAGTGGTGATATCCCTTTTATCATTTATTGTACCTATTTGATTCTTCTCTCTTCTTTATCAGTCTGGCTATGGATTTTATTAATTTTTTTGAAAAACCAGCTCCTGGATTCTTCGATTTTTTGAAGGGATTTTCATGTCTCTATCTCCTTCAGTTCTGCTTTGATCTTATTTATGTCTTGTCTTCTGCTAGGTTTTGAATTTGTTTGCTCTTGCTTCTCTAGTTCTTTTAATTGTGATATTAAGGTGTTGATTTTAGATCTTTCCCCCTTTCTCCTGTGGGCATTTAGTGCTATAAATTTCCCTGTAAACACTGCTTTAGCTGTGCCCCAGAGATTCTGGTACATTGTGTCTTTGTTCGCATTGGTTTCAAAGAACTTATTTATTTCTGCCTTAATTTCGTTATTTACCCAGTAGTCACTCATGAGCAGGTTGTTCAGTTTCCATGTAGCTGTGAAGTTTTGAGTGAGTTTCTTAATCCTGAGTTCTAATTTGGTTGCACTGTGGTCTGAGAGACTGTTTGTTATAATTTCGGTTCTTTTGCATTTCCTGAGGGGTGTTTTGCTTACAATTATGTGGTCAATTTTAGAATAAGTGTGATGTGGTGCTGAGTAGAATGTATATTCTGTTGATTTGGGGTGGAGAGTTCTGTAGATGTCTATTAGGTCCACTTGGTCCAGAGCTCAGTTCAAGTGCTGAATATCCTTGTTAATTTTCCGTCTTGTTGATCTGTCTAATATTGACAGTGGGGTGTTAAAATCTCCCAGTATTATTGTGTGAGAGTCTAAGTCTCTTTGCAGGTCTCGAAGAAGTTTCTTAATTAATCTGGGTGCTCCTTTATTGGGTGCATATATATTTAGGATAGTTAGCTCTTCTTGTTGCATTGATCCCTTTACAATTATGTAATGCCCTTCTTTGTCTTTTTTGATCTTTTTTGGTTTAAAGTCTGTTTTGTCAGAGACTAGGATTTCCTTTTGCCATTCCGGACATCAAATCTTTCTGGCCTGTTTTTAGTCTTTTCCCCAATATCCACATCTGAACTATTTTTTTGAGGCCAGCATCTTCCTGATACGAGAACCTGGCAGAGACACAACAAAAAAAGAAAATTTCAGGCCAATTTCCCTGATGAACATCGATGCAAAAACCCTCAAAAAAAATACTGGCAAACCTAATCCAGCAGCACATCAAAAAGCTTATCCACTGTGATGAAGTCAGCTTTATTCCTGGGATGCTAGGCTGGTTCAACATACCCAAATCAATAAACGTTATTCATTACGTAAACAGAACCAATGCCAAAAACCATTATTATCTCAGTAGATGCAGAAAAGACCCTCAATATAATTAAAAACCCCTTCATGTTAAAAGCACTCAATAAACTAAGTATCGATGGAGCGTACCTCAAAATAATAAGAGCTATTTATGACAAACCCACAGCCAATATCATACCACATGGGCAAAAGCTGGAAGCATTCCCTTTGAAAACCGGCACAGGACAAGGATACCCTCTCTCACCACTCCTATTCAACATAGTATTGGAAGTTCTGACCAGAGCAATCAGGCAAAAGAAAGAAATAAAATGTATTCAAACAGGAAGAGAGGAAGTCAAATTGTCTCTGTTTGCAGATGACATGATTGTATATTTAGAAAATCCCATCGTCTCAGCCCCAAATCTCCTTAAGCTGATAAGCAACTTGAGATGCAAACTCAATGTGCATAAATCACAAGCATTCGTATACACCAATAATAGACAAACAGAGAGTCAAATCATGAGTGAACTCACACTCACAATTGCTACAAAGAGAATAAAATACCTAGGAATACAACTTACAAGGGATGTGAAGAACGTCTTCATGGAGAACTACAAACTACTGCTCAAGGAAATAAGAGAGGATACAAACAAATAGAAAAACATTCCATGCTCACGGATAGGGAGAATTAATATCATGAAAATGGCCATACTGCCCATAGTAATTTATAGATTCAATGCTATTCCCATCAAGCTACCATTGATTTTCTTCACAGAATTGAAAAAAAAACTACTTTAAATTTCATGTGGAACCAAAAAAGAGCCCACATAGCCAAGACAATCCTAAGCAAAAAGAACAAAGCTGGAGGCATCATGCTACCTGACTTCAAACTATACTACAAGGCTACACTAACCAAAACAGTATGATACTGGTACCAAAACAGATATATAGACCAATGGAATAGAACAGAGGCCTCAGAAATAATGCCACACCACATATACACCATAGAATATTATGTAGCCATAAAAGAATATGAGTTCATGTCCTTTGCAGTGATATGGATGAAGCTGGAAATCATCATTCTCAGCAAACTATTACAAGAACAGAAAACCAAACAGCGCATGCTTTCACTCATAAGTGGGAGTTGAACAATGAGAACACATGGACACAGGGAGGGGAACATCACACACCAGGGCCTGTCTGGGAATTGGGGGCTAAGGGAGGGATAGCATTAGGAGAAATACCTAGTGCAGGTGACAGGTTGATGGGTGCAGCAAACCACCACCATGGCACGTGTATACCTGTGTAACAAAACTGCATATTCTGCACATGTATCCCAGAAATTAAAGTAAAAAAAAAAAAAAAAAAAAGCAAAGCAAAGAAAAGAAATAGCGCCACACATCTACAACCATCTGATCTTTGACAAATCTGACAAAAACAAGCAATGGGGAAAGGATTCCCTATGTAATAAATGGTGTTGGGAAAACTGGTTAGCCTTATGCAGAAAACGGAAACTGGACCCCTTCCTTACATTTTATACAAAAATTAACTCAAGATGGATTAAAGACTTAAAAGTAAAACCTAAAACCATAAAAACCCTAGAAGAAAACCTAGGCAATACCATTCAGGACATAGGCATGGGCAAAGGCTTCATGACTAAAATACCAAGAGCAATGGCAGCAAAAGTCAAAATTGACAAATGGGATATAATTACACTAAAGAGATTCTGCACAGCAAAAGAAACTATCATCAGAGTGAACAGGCAACCTACAGAATGGGGGAAAACTTTGCAATCTATCCATCTGACAAAGGGCTAATATCCAGAATCTACAAGGAAGTTAAACAAATTTACAAGAAAAAAATAACCAATCTCATCAAAAAGTGGGCTAAGGATATGAACAGACACTTCTCAAAAGAAGACATTTATGCAGCCAACAAACATGTGAAGAAAAGCTCGTCATCACTGGTCATTAGAGAAATGCAAATCAAAACCACAATAAGATACCATCTCAAGCCATTTAGAATGGCAATCATTAAAAAGTCAGGAAACAACAGATTCTGGATAGGACGTGGAGAAATAGAAATGCTTTTACACTGTTGGTGGGAGTGCAAATTAGTTCAACCACTGTGGAAGACAGTGTGGCGATTCCTCAGGGATCTAGAACCAGAAATACCATTTGACCCAGTGATCCCATTACTGGGTATATACCCTAAGGATTATAAATCATTCTACTATAAAGATGCATACACATGTGTGTTTATTGCAGCACTGTTCACAATAGTAACGACTTGGAAACAACCCAAATGTCCATCAGTGATAAAGTGGATAAGGAAAATGTGGCACATATACACCATGGAATACTATGTAGCCAGAAGAAATGATGAGTTCATGTCCTTTGCAGGGACAGGAATGAGACTGGAAATCATTCTCAGCAAACTTACAGAGGAACAGAAAACCAAACACCACATGTTCTCACTCATAAGTGGGAGTTGAACGATGAGAACACATGGACACGGGGAAGGGAACATCACATACCAGGACCTGTCTGGGGGTGGGGGGTTAGGGGAGGGATAGCATTAGGAGAAATACCTAATGTAGATGACGGGTTGATGGGTGCAACAAACCACCATGGCACGTGTATACCTATGTAACCAACCTGCACATTCTGCACATGTATCCCAGAACTTAAAGTATAATAATAATAATGATAATAATAATAATAAAATAAATTTCAAAGCTGACAAAAAAAAAGAAATCCTGAACAGCCCACTAACAAGCAGTGAGATTGAATAAATAATAAAAAAAATCCTCCAACAAATAAAAGCCTAGGAACAGACAGATTTACAGCTGAATTCTACCAGACATTCACAGAAAAATAAGTACCAATGCTACCGAAACTATTCCAAAAGAGAGAGAAGGAGAGCATCCCCTCTAACTCATTCTATGAAGCCAGTATCACTCTGATACCAAAGTTGTGAAAGGACATAGCAACAAAAGAAAAGGAAACACCAATCTTCTTGATAAACATACACACAAAAATCCTCAACAAAATACTAGCAAACCAAATCCAATAGCACATTAAAAAGAAAGTACACCATGATCGAGTGGGTTTCATCCCACGGATGCAGGGATGGTTCAACATACTCAAGTTAATAAATGTGACTTGCCACATAAGCAATTAAAAACAAATACCATATGATAGTCTCAACAGATGCAGAAAATAATTCAATAAAATCTAGCATCCTTCATGATAAAAATCTGAACAAACTAAGCATAGAAGAAACATATCTCAAAATGATAAAAACCAAATATCACAAACCCATAACCAATATCACACTGCACAGGGAAAAGTTGAAAGCATTCTCCCTAAGAAGTGGAACAAGACAAGGATGCTCACTTTCACCACTTCTATTCAACATAGTGCTGGAAGTCCTAGCCAGAGAAATCAGGCAGAAGAAAGAAATAAAGGGCATCCAAATTGGAAAAAAGAGGAAGTCAAACTATCCCTGTTTGCTGTTGATATCATATTGTACCTAGAAAACCCTAAAGTCTCTTCCAAAATACTCCAAGAATTGATAAATTAATTCAGTAAAGTCTCGGGTTATAAAACCGGTGTACACAAATCAGTAGCCCTGCTATACACCAACAACAACCAAGCTGAGAATCAAATCAAGAACTCAATCTCATGTACAATAGCCTCTTTCTTTTTCTATTTTTTAACCTTCTGAATGACAGGAATTACTCCCTCCCCCAATGCTCATGTGTGCTCATCTCATATACCAGAGTCTTCAGTCGTTTTTTCTCAACAGCAAGCACAAGGGTAATTTATCTTCCCCTGGCTAACGTCCTCCAGGGAGTTCCATCTCCCACTCTCCTCACTCCCTGCTGCATTCTAACTTCTCACCACCCAACCATTGCTGTCTCTCAGCCCTTACCCCAACCCCTCGGTTGTCAGAATGAGCAGAAATTAATTGATTCAGAGGCGCTGTAGTAGATTAAAACATTCCAGTTATACTGCCTCAGTTTTTGAGAAAAACAAGGAGTCTTTAAAAAATAAAGAGGGGGAACTAACATCGAGTGAAGTGGGGTTGGGGAAGAAAAGGGGATGATCTGAAAACTTGGATATAGGGTTAATGTATTAGAAATTTGGCCTGCATTCTTCTTGGGACAATGTTGCTGCATGAAATAAATACCGTCTTGAACTTTCAAAATGATTGCCATATGTTTTGGGGTTGGAAAGTTGCCTATCCCTTCTCTTCACTTCTAACTTCCCTCCTACCCCTATTCTTGTTGATTCACTTAAGGCTTAAGTTTGGTGAAATCCATATCTTTGCCATCACTTTGCTATAGGTTATAGATAAACTGGAGAGGAAGCCTTGTTGCCAGCCACTGGAGAAGGGGAATTTTCTTCTTGTTGGGTGCCAAAAGGCAAAGAGATTCAAACACTTGCAGCAGTTCTTGCCTGATTGAGGGAGAACACTGGGAAACCACAACAAAGTCCCAAGGCTGCTCTGAAAGAGTAAGGAGAAAAAAATCTTTGGATTGAATACTGGAAGTTGCAGGGAGGCATATTTTAGCAAAACAGGGGTAAAAACAGAAATATTCATAGGAATTAGAAATATCCTAAAATAAAGGAGACTTCCCCAGAAGGTAGAAACTTTCTTTAACTGGGTATGTTTAAGCACACATGTCAAGATACTGTTGAAAGACATTATGAATTCAATGAAGGCTTTACATAAATCTATGGTTTACAAGATTTTGTGGCTATGAAAAATTTTCTCTTTGTTTATGTTTGATCAGACTATACTGGAACTCCCAGTGTATACATAAGGATAAAAGCAGTGGTATACATTTCTTGGAAAATTATTTAATATTTTTATTGTCTTGATTAATATAAAAATAAGAGATCTGGAGTCACAGTATCATGACACAGTATTGATAAAGTCCTGAGTGACATAGATTTGTGACTATATGTAACAACATTAAAAAAAAACTTGCCTGAGAGACTTTGAATACTTTTAAATTAACAGAGATAATTGGAGAAATGGTGAAAAGAGTTTTGCACCAAAAGCCATGAACTTGGCAATTCAAGTTAGCCCACTTGAAATGTCTTGATATTTTATGTACAACTAATTTATTTCTTCTATTGCACAATTTAAACATGTGCAGAGTCTCTGAAACATTAGAGGTCCATGGTACATCATTTTCAAACAACTGCTCTAGAGATCCATAAGCTCCCATTCACTTCTGATGTTGTACAGTTTTAAGAATCTTGAGTACAGTGAAGATTGAGGGATTTCTTATCCATGTGGTAGGCTGCATGAATCCTGTATTTACTTAGGAGTGTTGGTTATGCTCATGGAGTTAATTAGGAAAATATTGACTCTATACTGCATGTGGAAGGAGATAACCTTTCAGCAAACTAAGGATGAAAAGCAACTCAGTCTAACATAACTGATCAAGGTACATGTTGTTAACAATTGCTATAAGGGATACTGAATAATCTTAAATATGTCTTAATTCCCAGAAGCAGATCTTGAGGTAAGAGTTCTAGTGTAGATAGTTTTTTTAGGAGGTAATACAATAAAGCAGCAGTAATGAAGTGGGGAAGTATAACAAGGAAGGAAAGGAAACCTTTAAGTAGGTTTTTAAGTTATTAGGTAAATCACTGCTATAGGCATCTAGAGCTCTCATCCTACTGGGGAAGTCTGGGAGCCAGTGTTGAACATGCACTTAAAGTGATCCTATGAATGACCATACCCACATTGGGATGGCTACTATAAAAATAAGAGTGAAAAACAAAAAATGACAAGTGTTGGCAAGAAGGTGGCAAAATCAGAACCCTTGTGCACTGTTAGCGGTAACGTAAACATGGTGCAGCCTCCATATGAAGCAGTATGGCGGTTGCTCAGACAATTAAAAACAGAATCATCATATGATCCAGGCATTCTACTTCTAGGCATATACCCCAAAATAATTGAAAGAATGAACTCAAAAAATAATTGTACACTTAATATTCAGGGTGGCATTATTTACCATAGTCAAAAGGAGGAAGCAACTCACATGTTCAGTAGCAGATGATTGTATAAACAAAATGTGGTATATACATATGATGGAATATTATTCAGCTTTATAAACAGGAAATTCTGACACATGCTACCATATGGATGAACCTTGAGGACATTAGGCTAAGTGAAATAAGCCAGTTACAGGAAGACAAACGCTGCATGGTTTCACTTACAGGAGGTACCTAGAGTAGTCAAAATTACAGACAGAAAGCAGAACGGTGATTGCCAAGGGCTGGCAGGAATGGG
This sequence comes from Mandrillus leucophaeus, assembly GCF_000951045.1. Lineage (NCBI taxonomy): Eukaryota > Metazoa > Chordata > Mammalia > Primates > Cercopithecidae > Mandrillus > Mandrillus leucophaeus. Next base: position 330,364 of record NW_012100433.1, on the reverse strand, counting down.
AAATGGGCAGTTAGTGTTTAATGTGCATAGAGTTTAGTTTCAGTTTTGTAAGATGAAAAAGTTCTGGAAAGTGGTTGCGCAACAATGAATATACTAAACATTACTGAACTGTACACTTAAAAATGGTTAAGAGCGTAAATTTTATATTATGTGTATTTTACCACATTAAAAAAAAAACACCTATGGGACGAGCAAAGAAGCTGTGTTATTTACACACCAACACCTGTTATTGGTTGAGGGATGCACCCAAAATATTGATTCTCCCACTTTACTTCTGGTCTGTTTCAGACACAAGTTAAGTGGGCTTTCTGGCCTGAGGAAGCCCACACACAAAGAATTGAGAGAGGGGAAGTCTTGGGAGTTGGAAAATCAGGCTAGCGTGCATGGAAATGGTAAAAATAAAATAAGAAGCACCACATCAGAGAGAGAAAAACTGGTGTGAAAATCATAGTGGAAAGACCTGGGGCTTTGTGTTCAGAACAAGTTACATAGTCTAAAATCTAGAATCATGAAAACTAGCTATGCAACCTTGGGACATTTTTCTTTTCACTTCTCTCCACCTTGAAGCCTGCATCTGTAAAATTGGGATGATAGTACCTACAGTAGACAATTGTCATTTTGGTATACCATGCATATGACTTGTTCCCCATTTGGGAGGCTTCATTGTGTGTCTGGAAGGAAAGCAGAAAAGTCAGTATGAGATTTGCATCTTTTCATGTGTCCTGGAATGAATGGTATAACTCTGAAGTGGCTCATTGGATGCCTCTGCCTTGGACTTTCTAGGTCAAGTGAATGTGTCAGATACAGTGGAACCAGGGAGAGGGGATTCTCAGTTGGAGCGGAGGTGTCTCAGTGTCAGCATTCATAGAGGGGAGGTCTACAGATGCCTCTTTTTCCTCTGCCCAACAACAACCTGTTGTTTAAGAGAGGCAGAGGTGAATTCTGTTGTTGCTGATACAATTCCCACCTCTTAGGGGTGTTTGGAGATTAAAAGAAATTAGATATGTAGGGCATTTTGCACAGCTCCTGGCAGGGAATGGTATGGATCCTTTCCTTTCTTGACAACACGGAAACTTTGTAACAGGACTGCATACTCTCTTACAAATGCAGGCTTCTGGCTTTTTCCCGTTCTTGTCTATCCATCATGCTCACTCCCCCATGTAAACTTCATGCATTCTTCCAGGAAAAACAAAAAGGTAAGCATTTATAGAAATCTGTTTCATGACTTAATTCTATCCAGAAGAAGGCACGGAATGATGGATGTTTAAAGTTTGGTTGTAGTTCATTGACATCATCTATCATAGTGTTTTTTGGCTTTTTTTTTTTTTTTTTTTTTTTTCTTATTGTTGACACTTTCCTCCTGGTGAAATTATAGATAGAGCCCCAATACATGAATTAAAAGTTAAGTTGTTACTTTGTTTCCAATTTTCAATATATTATTTTCCTTTGCTAAAAATGGCCTTCTGCTTTGAATTGCAATAATTTATGTTCTTATCCCACTTACTTGGTTTTCTTTATCTAAGTAACCATCTTCCCATTCTCACCATTACACATACTGTAAAATTAGGCACATAATGAACAGTCAATGAACATTTATCAAAAGAAATAATCCACTACTGGTAGGGGGCAGTGTTTTCACCTTTAGCTTAATCACCTAGTGATTTTATGTGGTTGAAAATGTCTACAATAGCAAAGGGAGAAAAGAACTGTTGAGATTATGAGGACACAGTAGCTGTTGGTCTCATAGGAGCAGATAAAAAAGAAAAAATCAGTAAGACTTAAATGATAATGAGTAGGATATTCAAGTTAGTTTTGTTCTTTCATTTTAGGAACTGCAAAAATAGCATAGAAAGTTCCAAGGTACCATTTACTTAGTTTCTCTTGATCATTTTACATAATGATAGTACATTTAAAAATTAGAAAATTGATATTGGCAAAACACTCCTAAACTACTGACTTTATTCATATTTCACCAGCTTTTTCTATGTGCTTTTTTGGTGTATGGTTCTATGAGATTTTAACACATGTATACATTTGTACAACTACTACTACAATCAGAATATAGAAATGTTGCAACACTGTCACAAAACTCCCTCATGCTAACTTTCAGTAGCCACACCCTCCCCGAGTCTGACTCTGACAACCACTAACCTGATTGAGGGATGTTCTATCACTAGAAGTTTTTCACTGCAAGAATTTTTATAAATGGAAGCATACAATATGTAATCTTTTAAGATTATAAAGACACAGCCTAATGTCTTTAAGATTTGTCTAAGTTTTTGGTTGTGTCAGTAGTTTGTTCCTTTTTAACGCTAAGTGGTATTATGTTGTATGGATATACTAGTTTGTTTATCCATCTAGTTGAAGGATGTTTGAGTTATTTTCAATTTTTTGAACTTGCAAATAAAAGTATGTCTTTGTCAGTTCAGGTTGCTATAACAAAGTACCAAAGACTAGGTGGCTTAAAAAACAACAACAAAAAATATTTTTCACGTCCATGAGTACCCAATGTACAGTTCCCACTTCTAGGTGAGAACATGTGGCATTTTGTTTTTCTGTTCTTACATTAATTTGCTTAGAATAATGGCCTCCAACTGCATCCATGTTGCTGCAGAGGACATGGTTTTGTTTATTTGTTTCTTTTTATGGTTGCATAGTATTCCATGGTTTACGTGTACCACATTTTCTTTACCCAGTCCTACATTGGTGGACATCCGGGATGATTCAATGTCTTTGCTATTGTTAATAGTGCTTATTGCCAGAAAATTTTTATTTTAGCCATTTTATTAAGTGTGTACTGGTATCTTATTGTGGCTTTAATTTTCATTTCACTAATGGTAAACGAAGTTGAAGATATTTTATGTATATATCTTCTCTCTATATACCTTGTGTGATAAAGTGCCATTTTAAAAATAAGATTGATTGTTTTCTTACTGTTGAGCTCAGAGCATTCTTTACATGTTATGATTAAAAATCTTTTGCCAGACAGGTGATTTGCTTATTTTCTCCTAGTCTACGGTTGTGTTTTCATTCTCTTAACAATAACTTTAACAGAGCAAAGCTTATTAATTTTTTAAGGTCAGTTTTAACTTTTTTTATTTTATGGATTATGGTTTTGGTGTCCTATTTAAGAATTCTTCACTTTACCTTAGGTTACAAGGATTTTCACCTATGTGAAATGTTCTTATGGTTGCAAGATTTATATTTAACTCTATAACCCATTCTGAGTAAATTTTTGTGTCAGATGTAATATTTAGTTCAAGGTACATTGTTTTTGGTCTATGGATGTCCAGTTGTTCCAAAACAATTTGTTGAAAAGGCTATCTTTTCTTTACTGAAGTGCTGTGAACTTTTATCCAAAGTAAGTTAGGCATATTTGTGTGTGTCTATTTCTGGGTTCTCTGTTCTGTTCCCCTGATGTTTGTGTCTATCCCTTCATCAGTGCTACACTGTACAGTTTACTGTAAGGATATAATAAGTTTTAAAATAAGGTAGTATAATTTATTCAATTATATTATCTTCCCAAATTATTCTAGCTATTCTAATACTTTGGCTTTCCATACAAATTTTAGAATCATTTTGTCTATATCTACAAGAATTCCTGATGGGATTCAACAAGAATTGTATTAAACCAACAGGTCAAAATGGGGAAAACTGACTTTATTAGTCTGTTTTCACACTGCTGATAATGACATATCCAAAACTGGACAATTTACAGAAGAAAGAGGGGTTATTGGACTTACAGTTCCACATGGCTGGGGAGGCCTCACAATCATGGTGGAAGGTGAAACACGTGTCTCACATGGCAGCAGACAAGAGAAGAGAGCTTGTGCAGGGAAACTGCCATTTTTTTAAAACCATCAGATCCCGTGAGACTTATTCACTATCATGAGAACAGCATGGGAGAAACCTGCCCCCATGATTCAGTTATCTCCCACCAGGTCCCTTCCACAACACATGGGAATTATGGAAGCTAAAAATGAGATTTGGGTGAAGGCACAGAGCCAAACAATATAATTCCACACCTGGCCCCTCCAAAATCTCATGTCTTCACATTCCAAAACCATCATGCCTTCCCAACAGCCCCCCAAAGTCTCAACCCATTTCAGCATTACCTCAAAAGTCCACAGGCCAAAGTCTTATCTGAGACAAGGCGAGTCCTTTCTGCCTATGAGCCTGTAAAATCAAAAGCAAGTTAATTACTTCCTAGATACAGTGGGAGTACAGGCATTGGGTAAATACAGCCACTCTAAATGGGAGAAATCAGTCAAAACAAAGAGGCTACAGGCCCCCTGCAAGTCTGAAATCCAGTAGGGCAGTCAAGTCTTATAACTCCAAAATGATCTCATTTGAATGCATGTCTCACATCCAGGTCATGCTGATGCAAGAGGTGGGCTCCCATGGTCTTGGGCAGCTCTGCCCTGTGGCTTTGCAGGGTAGAGCCTCCCTCCCAGCTGCCTTCATGGGCTGGCCTTGAATGTCTGTGACTTTTCCAGGTGCATGGTGTAAACTATCAGTGGATCTACCATTCTGGGTTCTGGAGGACAATGGTTCTCTTTTCACAGTTCCACTAGGCAGTGCCCCAGTGGGGACTCTGTGTGGGGGCTCCAACTCCACATTACCCTTCTGCACTTCCCTAACAGAAGCTCTCCATGTGGGCCATGCTCCTACAGCAAACTTCTGACTGGACATCCAGGCATTCCCATATATCTTCTGAAGTCTAAGTAGAGGCTCCCAAACTCCAATTCTTGACTTCTGTGAACTTGCAGTCTAAACACCACGTGTAAGCTGCTAAGGCTTGGGGCTTCTATCCTCTGAAGCAACAGCCAGAGCTGTACCTTGACCCCTTTTAGCCATGGCTGGAGCAGCTGAAATGCAGGGTACGAAGTCCCTAGGCTGCACAGAGCAGGGGGCCCTCGACCTGGCCCATAAAACCATCTTTTCTTTCTAGGCCTCTGGGCTTGTGATGGGAGGGGCTGCCATGAAGACTTCTGACATGTCCTGGAGACATTTTCCCCATTGTCTTGAGGATTAAGATTCAGCTCCTCATTACTTATGCAAGTTTCTGCAGCCATCTTGAATTTCTCCTCAGAAAATGGGATTTTCTTTTCTATCACATAGTGAGGCTGCAAATTTTCCAAACTTTTGTGCTGCTTCCCTTTTAAAACTGAATGCTTTTAACAGCACCCAAGTCACCTCTTGAAAGCTTTGCTCCTTAGAAATTTCTTCTGCCAGATACCCTAAATAATTTCTCTCAATTTCAAAGTTCCACAAATATCTATGGCAGGGCAAAATATCATTATTAGCTTTGCTCAAACGTAACAATAGTCACCTTTGCTCTGGTTCATCCTTATCTTCATCTGAGACCGTTTCAGCACGGACCTTATTGTTCATATCACTGTCAGCATTTTTGTCAAAGTCATTCAACAAGTATCTAGGAAGTTCCAGACTTTCCCACAATTTTTTGTCTCTTTCTGAGCCCTCCAAACTGTTCCGACCTCTGCTCATTACCCAGTTCCAAAGTCACTTCTACATTTTCAGGTATCTTTTTAGCAGTGCCCAACTCTACTGGTACCAATTTACTGTATTAGTCCATTTTCATGCTGCTGATAAAGACATACCCGAGACTGGGCAATTTACAAAAGAAAGACGTTTATTTGACTTACAGTTCCAGGTGGCTGGGGATTCCTCACAATCATGGCAGAAGGTGAAAGTCACATCTCACATGGTGGCAGACAAGAGAAGAGAGCTTGTGCTGGGAAACTCCCATTTTTTAAAATCATCAGATCTTGTGAGACTTATTCACTATCATGGGAACAGCATGTGAGAAACCTGCCCCCATGATTCAGTTATCTTCCACCATGTTCCTGCCACAACATGTGGGAATTATGGGAGCTATAAGATGATATTTGGGTGGGGACACAGAGTCAAATCATATCACTGACTTTTTTACTTTGTTGAGATTTCCAATTCATGGACATAGTATGTCTTACCATTGAAGTATTTATTATTATTTTTCATAAATTTTGTGTAGTTTTCAGCTACTAATAAAGATCCTGTGCATGCTTTATTAGTGTTGTTGTTTTGTTTTGTTTTTTTTTTGAGACGGAGTCTTGCTCTGCTGCCAGTCTGGAGTGCAGTGGCATGATCTTGGCTCATTGCAGCCTCTTACTCCCCGGTTCAGGCGATTCTCCTGCCTCGGCCTCCTGAGTAGCTGTGATTACAGGCACGTGCCTACACGCCCAGCTAATTTTTGTATTTTTAGTAGAGATGAGGTTCCACCATGTTGGCCAGGATGGTCTCGATCTCCTGACCTCGTGATCTGCCCACCTTAGCCTCCCAAAGTGCTGAGATTACAGGTGTGAGTCACTGTGCCTAGCCATTTTATTAGATTTATACCAGAGACTTAAACCTAAAACTTCAGGGTTTTGGTTTTTTTTTTTTTTTTGAACTATGATAGGTGGTATTTTGTTTTAAACTTGAGGTTCTAATTGTTCATTTTTAGAAGATAGAAATATTGTTGATTTTCTTTTCTTTTTATGTTGTATCATACAATCTGGCTAAACTTACCTAACAGTCTGGGAGTGCTTTTGTAGAGTCAATGGGGTTTTCCATCTAGACTATTTTTAAAATTCTTCTCTTAATGTCCCACTTAGTTAATTTCTTAGAGAAGTGAGAATTAAATAGGGCCTGATGTCATCACTGCACATGTTCTCTTTAAGAAATAAACAACTGAGATTCAGAGTCTTAGGACTGATATAGCAGAAGACAATAGCTAGGATTGGAAGAAAAATCTAATATTAGAATACTTTTTATTCATAGTGAATATGAGAAAAAGATTGATAAATTCAGTAATGCCTGGATTCATTAAAAAATGAATAGAAGCAATAAAGTAATCTTTCTAGCTCTTGTGAATGGCCTATTATACTCTGTGTGTTGGTTTCCAGATTGGGCCATGTGAGATGAGCAACTATCACACTACACTTAAATACTACAGTCTAAAGACGTTGAGGATTATTGCCCTTAGACAGAATGCATTGTATGGCATTGAGTTGTGGTTAACTTTTGACTGTAACTTTACACTTAAAAAATATGTCTTCTTAGTGTAGTATAGAAATTCAGTATACAGGAAATGGGTTCAAAAAGACTTGGTTTTAGTCCTTGCTGAATGAACTTAAGTAAGTTACTTGATACCTAAATCTTAGTTTCCTAAGCTGGAAACTTAGAATGGTACAATATATTTTATTATATTTGTATATTTCATAGATGCTAATAATGTGATGAGATAGGTGTCATTGTTTCAATGTTACAACTTAGGACCCCCTGGCCTAGGGGGTTTACCTTGCTCAAGACTATACTACTACTAAGAAGCCCAGAGAGGATGTGTATCTAATGGTTGTTGGATTCTAAAGCCCATGCATTTAACTATTAAATTATAGAAAGTCCAAATTGGCAGAATAGAGAAGTTATTAAAGTATAGCAGGACCACAAAGGAGAGATAAGAGGGACCATGTACTACAAGGCCATATTCTAGCCGTGAAATAAAGTAGAATTACCTGCCAGGAGTAGCTTGTTGATTTTCTGCAATTAGATTTTAAACATAATCATTAACAGTGGGACCATATGGAGACACCTTAATGCATTTAAAAAACAGGTATTGTCAATGTATTGTAATTTAATTTTACATAGATAGAACTGGGTTTTTAATTAGCAAGATAGTTTTCTCCAACTATTTACAGAAATTTCCGCTGAAGAGAAATGATGAAAGACACATACAAGTATTCAGGGGAAATAGAAAAATTGAAATTTTATTTCCTATCTCAAAGAAATAGAGTTGGGGCTAAATTAAGAGAAATTTCAGCCACAGTTTTTTTTGTTTTGTTCTACCATATTGCAAAAATTAGTAGGAACAAAAAGGAAACATTGAATGAACAATGTATGCTGCCAACAATCCTCTAAAGTAGACAGTCATTTTATCTTGAAGATAATGCTCAAAGAGGTGACTGAACTTATTTGTGGTTGCACAGCCAGTAAACTAAAGCTTTGGTACCCAAAGTCAGGCTCCCCTGATTGCAAATAGTTGCTCCAACCAATACGTCATGTTGCCTCTCGAAGAATAAAAAACTTGTCCTAATTTTGACTCCGAGGTGTGTTTACCAGTGTGTTAAAGGAACTATATAGTTTATAAATTGTGTGGCATTATTACCACTGACAAATTCAATGAGTCATTAGCATCCTTAACCGGGTAGTGTAACTGTTCCTGCCATGGTTGTCTTGTTTGCCTTCCATCCAGAGTTTTGAATTAAATATTCATTCACCATTAAAATATTAATGCAACCCCACTGTTTCTGTAACAAATATTAATTTCTTATGGCATTTCCAGGAAATGCATAAGTAATACATTTTATATTCCATGGGAAACTGCTCATTCTACTTTTGTTCATGGCTACTTTTGTTCCCAGTTTTGTTCACTCCTCTTGGGTACAGGAGTCTGGAAAAGAGCAGGAGAGGGGAGGTGTTTGATTTGTAAATCGAGCCCCTGACCAGTCATGGCTTTCCCGACATTTTGCTGCTGTGTTGTTACTGGTCCAGGAAATCCTCCCACCAGCAATTCAGGAAGCCTGTGGGATAAAGCCAAGGAAGACCACTGTGATTAAAACCCGCTCAGTAGGTTAAACTTTTAGAAATCACTGAGTGTTAGGATTTCAGGATGGATCGTTTCATCCTCTTTCATTATCCTAGCCTCACTCACTTTTCTTCTCTCCAGACAGGAATGCATTTCTTTTTTCAGCCTTAATGCTTTTCAAATGTTTCCTTATTAGAAGAACATCATATTCACGTTTTGGGGAAAGGGAAAGGTGACAATTCATAGTTAGAGGGGTCTCTTCTTATAGTCTCAGAGAGTTTTCTTTGCAAAATTGATGCTCAGAATTATCCCGTGGTGCTTGTCAAAATGTAGATTCAAAATGTGATTGGTCCATCGCAAAACTCACTAAATCAGAATCCGGATTTGGGGTGTATTTAAGACCTAGGAGATTACAATGCAGCCAACATCTGAAATGCTTCAGTGTATGTATTGAATTAACTAGGCTTTGGTTTGGACAAATTTGGATTCAAATTTTAGCACCACTCCTTATTCACTGTGTAACTCTGGGCAAATTAACTTTGTAGTTCCCCTATTGATAAATAGGAATAATAATAATACTTCAAAATGTGATTCTTACAACTGGATGAGATGCTATATATGAAGCAATTAACATAGTACATGACATGTAATAGATGTATAATGATGTTATTTATGAATCATATTGATAATATCAAAATCATAGGTAAATAACTTTGCAAATCCCAACCTCCATACAGGAAAATTATATCATCTAGCCCTGTGTAGCTCCTTCTCCATCAGCGGAGCAGTGTCCCTGGGATGTGAGGAACTTACAAGAAGCAATAAGATAATTTCAAAGGGAGACAAGATTCATGGGCCAAATCCCTGGAGTCCAAGGCAGCCTAATAGAGGACCCCCAACATGTTGTCTATAAGGCTTATGATTTTCAGAATTAATTCGTATTGTGTCAGCTAAAAGAGTTCCTTCTTGAGAGCCTTGACGAAGGCTGATTAATTGGGCAATTTCCCATGACTATTTCAGGTCTTTGAAAGTTGTTTCTTGCCCAGTACCCACCCTTGGCACATCTCAGAAGTGAAGCTCTCTGGACTTTGCTGCTCTGCCCCAGGACCACTGGGGTTCATCTAGGGGTTCTGAGGGAAAGTCTTGTAATTCTAGAATTTTAGGGTTTTAAGGTTAAATATAACTAGGCAGAAAACTTGATTCTGTATTTTACCAGCTGGGTATATGGATAAGTCATTTAACCTTTCAAATTCTTAGTTTCTGCACTTTAAAAATAGTTCATGATATGAAAATTAAGAGAGAAGACACATGCAAAATGCCAGGTCATACAAGTTATATTCTCTTCTTACTTTGGTTTGTAATTATTTTCCTTTGGTCTATACTTTCAATATTTTTATCTTTCTTGCAAATTTTGCAATAATTGCTATAATTGCTATAATTCATCTTTTACTGTTTCCCTTCACCTCTCCTACCTTAATTTATTAACTTATCTAAGTATAGAGAGAACTCTTTAAGCCAGGAGACCACAAAGCTAAATATTACTTTGGGGTCAGAGCTGTACTGAACAAAACTTTGTAATCACCTATATGTCTGCTTTATTCAATGGTTGCTACAATCAGCACCCCCTCCCTTTCAAATTAATAGATATTAAGAAGTTGAACTGCTTTTACGTTCACTTGGAGTTTCCAGCGTGCTGTGGCTGTAAAACCAAACTATTCCAAACTAGGACATATTAGTAGAAATGGAATGCTTAGAGCAAGAGAATCTGGTTTTATTCTGATTCTGGCTGGTCAATCCACAGTCAGAATGGAGTATCCAGTTGTGGGAATTATACTTTGCTACCAAAACAGACAAAGAGTAGTATGTTAAAGAGGGAATCATGTTGACAGTGAAGTGATGACAAAAACAAGCCAGATAAGAACAAGCAAGAGATTTGAGACTTGAAGGGATAAGATGATGAGGAATGGACTAAGATGTGATCACGGGTAACACAAATCTGAAAAGTGGGATTCAGTGTATTCTATGAAACTGCAAATGAATAGAATTAGATTCAATGATTACATTTCACAAAGATGTGTGGGCTCGACTTTGTGAGAAACAACTTTCTAACAACAGAGGAATCCTAAGATGGAATTCACTGCTCTATATGGTAGTAAGCTCCCATTTCTGCAAATGTTGTTGGGAAGAATGTTATCCATGTCAATATTTTATTGGAAATGACATTAAGCAACTTAAAAAATTCCTGAGATTCTATGGATGAATCATAGAGATACTGTACAAGCAGGAAAACATTTCTCAAAGTGTGTTCCTCAGAATAGGCATGTTTTAATGTAAGGGTTTTACAATCAAGTAAGTTTGAAAAATGCTTATTTGGCTTGGTTAAACACCTTCCTAGAGCATTTATTTAGTTAATGAGTACTGTGAATCTCCAAAATTGTACAGGCTATATAAAAAGTTTCCAAAAATTGTTTGGTCACAGAACCCTTTCATTTACTATGCAGTTTTTCCTAGCGGAACATCTCATAATACTAGTGTATGGTAAGCACTTGTGTACTCTTGCAGTGGTAGAGTAGGCTTTTGAGTCATAAAGAAACAGGCTTAAATCATGGCTCTTCCATTTACTAGCTATCTATTTTTGGACAAGTTACTTTTATCTCTCTGTGCTTCCTTTATCTTATGTGCAATACCTACAAGGTCTGAATGATGCAGAGCATAATACTTCTATATTGTAAGAATATTACAAATGTTGACCATGACCATCATCATCATCTTCATCATCATCAATATTTTGGACAAGATCTGATAGGGGTTCTGCTTCTACAGTAGTCTTTAGAGTCATTTGAGATTTAATGCAATAAAATGTTCATGGCATTAGTTTTTGGGAAGTGAACTTGGCAATATCAATTTAATTTTAAAATATCATGTACCCTGACTTCTCCAATCCTTTTCAAGAAAGCCACCTTCAAAAGTATCTGCACAAATACACTAATATGCAAGTACACTAGAAAATTGTGTGTAACATCAAAAGACTAAAAAAGATCTAAATGTCTATCGCTAAAGGCTTTTTACCAAAACAAAACAGCAACACAAAACAAGACTTTCCACTGTGGTATTCAATGTGGTCATTAAAAATAATGATACAGATCTGTTGGTGTTGACAAGAAAAAATTTGGTAAGTGAGAACCGTAACATTTTGGAACTCAAAGGGTGCTCAGAGATAGAAGCCTAGCTTTCTTGTTTTACAGATGGGAAGATAACATCCATAACGGTAACTGACATCATGACATCAGAGATGTGATCTAGCTACAAAGTGGCCAGGAAACTGTATCTGGTATATCTCCACTGCCCTGATGTATAACAATAGGTCCAAAAGGAGAGAAGCCCTCAGGATTCTTACCACCTCATTTAGCCCCACCAATATCTGTGTAAATCAGCACCCAGCAAATCAACATCTGTGTAAATCAGCACCCAGAAAGGGGGAAGACAACCATTCTCACAAGTCGAGGAGCCTCTACCCTACTAGAAAGCACTCCTTATTTGTCTCCAGGCTGCCCAAAAGAATCAGACAGGAAGAATGCTGGCTCAGTGACCGTCTGGTTTGGAAATGGGAACAGACGGCTGTCATGTTCTGAAAAGCCCATTAACGTTCACTGAATTATTCAGTTTCTTCCTTGCTCCTTCGCAGAGTGATCTGTCTTTTACGGATCCATTCAGTGCTTTCCAACTTTCCGCTCTTCAAGAGGGAAGTCATGCTTTGTAAACTTTCCTGTATAGCTAAGTTTGGAAGAAAATTCAATGATCAGACCATCTTTGGTCCCATTTTATGCTATTCCAATACAGCCGTTGATGTTGAAAGGTGGCTAGGTTGGGGCGGGAAAGCACTAGTGCTAGGGAACATGCATTCAAATTCCAACTCTTCCGCATTAACACCACAAACTTGGACATGCTACTTCACCTCCTGAGTCCAATTTCTTCTCCTCCAAATTTTACAGATGAACTGTAATATTACTTTAACTAACACTGGTCTTTAGATAACTAAGTAGAAAGAAATATATGCAAAACTGCTTGTAAGCAAAGAAGCACAAAGCAAATTTTATGTACACAGTACTTACTATTACAACATCGAGGCATTGGAAGGAAATCCTTATCATTTGTCTAAACTTGTCTTTAACTTTAGTGAGTTCTGATCCATCTAAATAACATCTGAAAAGCAACAACACATGTAAAATTGACTTCAGAGAATTTTAGATTTGAACAGACTATTGCCCTTAGCATCATAATACAGGCTGCTGTATTTACTATCAGAAGCTCAGTTCTGTAGTGGTCTCCTGACAAGAACTCAGTATTGTGTCCCTACTGATTTTTTTGGATATCAATGTTTTCCTAAGCTACTGCTCCCTCAATCTCTTGTTCACCTTCACCTAAGCGAAAAAAAGACACTTACTGGAATGAATATGTCACTTATCACTTATGTTTCATAATACCCCTCTGAGCTAGGACGGTCATCTGGGAATTTGGCATGCAAGACAAAAAAAAAAAAAAAAGGTTTATATCTTTTGCAGACAAACATGGAATGAATAACAGGGACATAAATGTGATGAAGATTGAACAGGGAACAGTTGAGCAATTGAGTAACATGACTCATTCTTACCTCATTCATATTTATTAACAATAATAATAGTCTACAGAAGGGCTCCAATGTGTCAGAGCTTTATTTGCATCATCTCATTTAATCTTCCTAATAAACCTATGGTGTGAAGGTTAATTCTCACTTCTGAAGAAGGAGGAAACTGAGGATCAAACATATTGTGCAATTTGCCCAAGATTTCAAGATGAGTAAGAGATAGAGGCTTAACCAGGGTTGCCTAAATACAAAGAACTTTTGTATACAACACACCAGTGTTTCTCCTTGGATGGACAGACTTCACATGCTTTCCATGTTGGAATTGTGCTTAGCATATAATCAATGTCCACTAGATGTGCTTTGTTTATGTTGAGTTAGCATTGCTGCACAGTGGACAAAAAAAGTTAGACAAAAGTAAGAAACTTCCAAATAAATCACATTGAACGACAAGAGGGTAGACCCATTGCTGGTCTATATATTATAAATCCCAAGTTTTCCTCTTGTCTTGAACATCAATATATTGTGTGACTTCGAGCAAGGCACTAAACCTTTCTATGCCTCAGTTTTCCTGCCTGTAAACAGGGACTGTTGTACTTGCATCACATATCTAGCTGGGTGGTTCCAGAAATCAAATGAGATGTCAGGACAAGCACTTGGCAATAGAAAGACATTTCTGTTATCATTGTTCTTTATGATTAAGCATAGAGTTTATGGTATCTCTGTCTGAAAAATAACTGTGATAAACTCATATAAGCAAAGGGCTGGGAGGATTGTATGCAAAGACGTGAATGGAGGGGAGTAGGCGGTGTGTGGGTGAGCAAGATGAGTAATATGGGTACTGTGAGGCATGAGAAGTATTACAAGAGTTCATGGGAGGCTGAATTCAATCCAGGATAACAAGTCTGTAGGGTGAACTGGAGGTGAGACAGGTAATACACAGAAGTGGATTTTGGAAGAAGTCAAAGACGGGATTGATTGACTCACTGATTCATTTCTGGCCTCATCTCCTGGAACCACAAAGCAAGTGTTAACCCCATGGAATAGCTTGAGGCAGAAAAAAAAGTGCCTTTAGTAGATTTACACTGGGAATATACTAAGTATATGGGAATAGGAAGACAGTCAAGAGTAGCAATTACAAAGACAATAGTCATAAGGACAAAATGATGTATTAAAAAGTGATTAAAACAGAGCATTGAATATAGTCAGCACTTAATGAATGGTAGTGATGATAGTGGTACTGTTCATTGGATGCTTAGGGAATATGAAAAATAGAAATGTATATAATGTAGCCCCTGACTTCAAGAAACTCACAATCAGTAGGACCATTCAGGAAAGACTTGAGAGAGGAAGAAAGAAAATGGAACTCTGATAGATTGTTTACAAAATGGTTCTAATACCTCCACTTATTCCTGTATCCACATCTTTTGCAATGCTATTTAACAGCTTCGCCCATTAAGTGGAGTCTTCCTCTCTAACCCTCAAATCTGGGCTAGCCTTGGATTTTGCTTTGCCAGTAGAATGTGGCAGAAGTGACTGTGCTAGTTTTGAGTATAAGTCCATGAGGTATTACGTACATTTGCTTTGTCTCCTAGATCCTTGCCAGCTGCCATGAAGACCAGCCGAGGCTAGCTAGATAATGTAAGACACATGGTTGGTCAAGTGACCCATCTCCCAAGTTGACAGTCAATTGCCAAGCAATGAATGAGGCCATCCTAGACTAGTCAGCCCCAATTGACCCACCAGAAGACTACAAACACATGTGTGAGGCCAGCAGATGTCTTCACAGCCTGGACAGATAAGAACTTCCCAGAAAACCTAAAGACTCTTGGGCAGTAAGAAATTGTTTTGTTTTAAGCCACAAAGTATTTGAGTGGTTTGGTATTTAGTCATAGACAACTGATACTGGAATTGTATTCTGTTCCTGTATACCATCTTCTCCTATCATCATCACAACTGCTCTGTGAGACTTTGCATCATGGACCCCATTTTTGAGATGAGGAAAGAAAGATTTAGTGAAGTGAGAAGTAATGTACCCAAGGTCAGGGGACCAGAAGTGGTACAGTCAAGGCTTTACTCTGTCTACCTGTTCCAAATTCTATGTAGTTCATACTATGTCACACTACCTTGAGTAAGGTGAAAAAAAAAATGACTTGTGGGTTGATCAGGGCGTTTGACTTTGGGACAAGAGTTGAACATAGTGGAGACAGTAGAGCAGGCCACCCATGGGTGGGGCTCCGTGAGGGCATGCACCAAAGTCTGAGCAAGAGAACACCAAGAGTGAAAGCAATAAAGGTCAAGTGGGATGATTCTTGTCTAACCTTCTTAAATCATGAAAGAAAGGAAAAGTTGATCACCAAGTAAAAACAAGGAGGGATTTCAGGAAGAAAGAATGACACAGGTGAGGGCTGGAAACATGGTGAATCAACATTCCCATCCAAAAAAGGTGTGACCTTAAGTGGGAAAGAAGAGAAATAAATGGTTTAAAATAGGAATATCATAGCCAAACATGGGACAGCACAGAATTTCCAGTACTTCCCTCGCAACACAACTCCCCCCTTGCAAGGAGAAATAAATTTGGAAGAGAAGTCTGGAAAGAGCATTTTATCAGAGCCCAGGAAAATCTGTGTCTTGAACTATACCAGAAATCCTTCATGCATCTCTTTCATTGTTCCTTTGTTCAAGATCCTTTCTCCTGCTCTATAAGTAAGGGAGTTCTTCAAGGCTTTCTCCTTGGAATTGATGCTACTGCCGCTCACCTAATAATTATAACCACATGGTAGGATAAACTTTCTTTGCATATAGTAGGATCACACTTCTAATCTCTCTGGGATGCAGTGGAACATGAGACTAGTCCTGATCAATAAGTTGTAAAGATAAGTATTATGTGTCTTTTCCATGCCAGAATATTTAAGGGATAAACTGAAGACCCACCCAGCAGAGGTCTTTTTCCCTCTGGTGCAGAGACAACATTCAAGATAGTGGTTGCTCCATCAACTTGGTTTCCTAAGTGACAGTGTATGGGAGAGTTTCCCTGTCAACCAGTAATGAAAGCAATACATAAACCTTTGTTATTTTAAACCACTGAGAGATGGAGGTTGGTTGTTACTGAAACAGACCCTACTTTCTTCTGAATAAGGAATCTTCTTCTCTTTGCTGGTCTAGATGAAAACGCATTAAAATGTGTTCTTTGTAACATCAGTTCTGAGAGGTTATCTATTAAAAGGATTCTATTGTCAATAAACTCTGGACAGCACTGCCTACCCTAGCCTCATCTTAGAAAATCTCTATAAACACTTTGAAGCAAATTGGAGTATGCTATTCTAGACTCTGTCTTTAGCAAACCTATATATTCTTTAGGTTTCAAACACCACATGTATGCAGCTTATTTCTAAATACATAACTCCTCACTCTTAGAGGTCCCCACATAGAATGTTATTCTGACATTTCCAGTTCAATATGGAAGATCTCATGATCTTCCTATAACTCAATCTGCTCCTATTTATTTACCATACTTCTCTAAAGACACTAAGACATTTTCTATTTTCTGTATGTATATACAGTTCCAAGCTCCCTAAAGTCATAAAATAGTCCATCACTATGTATGCCTAAACCAAGCACAAAAAGTGACCCATAATGTGTATTAATAATGATTATTAAAAGGACTGGCATCAGGGAAGCACCTTATAACTGTAAGGATGTTTATTCTGTCTTTTCAAATATGACACTCCTGGAAAATACATAGGTTTTAGAGTTCAGGAAATTATGGTGTGCATTTCAGCTCTCCCTTCATATCTTGCAAACCTGGCATGTTAATTTACCTGAGTTTTTTGTTTTTTTGTAAAATAGGTATAAGAATACTAACACATAACCTTGTAGTGAATATTAAAGTATACTTTACAGTTTCACCAAACATGTGAAAAGTGCTTAAAATTTTAAGTTATCTTGCCTTTCCTCCTGAACAAATAATGATCTTTGCCAACATTTAAGTACTGTTGGTACAATTTGAGTTATTAATTTTCTGGAAAGAAAGTACAAGCTCTATGAAGGTTATCTTTAATGTATCTTAGAAAATCTCACAGTGATCAGGTCTTGACTGTGATTTTGTTTTCTCACTACCTTCTGGTTCTAGCCACATATTTCTCTCTCTCCTCAACGTGATGCCTTGTTCCTGGGCATCATCATTCATCATTCAGCTCCAACACCATTCTGGCTATTCCTTAACTGCTGTTGGTCTTTTCACTAACCCATTCTCCACATTGCTCCCAGAGTCATCTTCCATAACGGCAACTAACTCTCCTCCTGATAACTTTTGAATGGGACCCCATTGCTCTTAGAATAAAGACCAAGCTCCCTTCATGGCTTGAATTACCAGAAAGGCACTTCAGAATGTGCCTCTCTGACTACTTTAGCCTTATCTTCTGCCAGTCTCCTCTTTAAATTCAACATTTCAACTATACTGAACTGATTTGATTATGCAAACAGGCTGTATTTACTTGCATTTGCCAATACTGAGTCCTTTACCAGGCAAAAATATCCTAGCCCTTCATTTAGTCAATCTCAATTAATCCCTCAAGACTTGGCTGAGAAACCTTGAAGAAGGTTTCCCTGTGTAAGAAAACTTCCTTAGCCTCATTCCCGTGGCACTTGGCTACACTCCAATATATTCTTTGTGCCCATGAATAGAACACGCATCAGGTTACTAGTCTGCCTCTCCCACTAGGAATTTCCTGAGGGCAGGCACAATGCTCGAGTAGGAAGTCAGTAGAGAGATGTGTTTTGAATGAATGAATAAATATGTTCTTTCAGGAGCAGCAGCAGTCATTAGTTCTATTCATTGCATTGGTCACTTAATGCTTTTTGATCATGTGGCAGAATGCACATTCTTGCCCCCTTGTAGATGGGTGAGCTAAGTAATTAGTTCCAGCCAACGAGACGTAAGTATCATTTGTGAGTTGAGCATTTAATTGTCACAGTAAGTCCTTCCAGAGCACTTTATGCTTTGAAACAGAGACAAGCAACATTAAAGTTGGTGACTGCTTCATCAGCCTATATCTCTTTAGAGGCACATGAGTAAGAAATTAATGTTTGCCATTTTAAACAATTGAGTTTTCAGGGTTGTCTGTAACTACAACATAATCCATCCTGACTTACACAGAAGGGATGCAGAAAATGTGACCTAGTACAGTGAAGGAAGTGTAGAAAAAGGGGAAAGTGATGGTGGAAATAAAGTCCCTCTTGTTGTTAAGGTTGAGAATTCTCCTAAGAGGTTAAGCAGCAGCTGCCTCTGGTTCAAGGTGAGCAGCACTTGTGAGGGACCCAAGGGTTTGGCAGGTATGCAGAGGCACCTTTATAGGGTGGCTGACATTTATGATCAACATCAGGTTATGGCTGGGTAAAGAAAAAGAGTTTTAAGGTCATGATGTCAGCAGAATAAAACTCCCTGCACATAATATGAGTAATCTCTGTGGCTCCGCTCTTTGTGGACCAGTTTGGGGTAAATTTTGATCCCAGGGTTTTGTTCGAAAGTTTCCATGTAGCCAGGAAGCAGAGTCAGGCCATGCTGACTCTTACTGGTGAGTGTACCTGACATATGTACTTAAGAATGCACTCCTTCTTGAGTAGACTGCACTACTGGGAAGTCTTCATAGTTTATTGGGATGTTCTCTTGAGTTCATTCTTGTTGGTGGCATGCAAGCATTGCATGGATCATGGCTTTTATGTGGGAGATATTACTTGCAATCCGTTTTGCAGAGATGAAGTGTGGAGCTCAGAACTTATCTAAATAATTCCAGAAAGAAAATAGAAAAGATAAGATTAAAATCAGTATAATGTTAAAGATAATCCTTGAAGAGTGCTATCTCTGGGATAGGCACAATGCTAAATGTTTCCCATGAATTTTGTCATGTATTCCTTCCAGTGATCTTATAATGTAAATATTATTTTTATCCACTTTTACAGATAAAATATCTTAGGCTCAGAAAGATTTAGTGACTTTCCAAAGGTCACACAGTAAAGAAGTGGTTGAGTCAAAATAAAAATTGAGCAATCTGACTTTAGAGCTGTGCTCTAGACTACTTCATTACACTATGCCCCAAAGGAATAAAAGTATGTTAAATCTCTCCTTTATGTTAAGCACAAAGAACAGAAATGTGCTTAGTCATAAGAAAACTTGTTTTCGGACAGAATAATTAACTTGCTAAAGATTTACAGGTAGTAGAGATTCTTCTTGGGTTCCCCCACCCCCACTGGGTTGTTTCCTTTAGAGTCTCCTAACCTTCATGTCTTGCCTAATAATCTGGCAGGTAGTTAGCCTAATCCTTCTCTTATGGCTAGTTCCAGATGATTTTTCCAAACTCCAAAAATTGTGCTTCTTTGGAAGTCCATTCATCATTCATTCACTCAATAAGCATACTGAGATCCTTCTCCATATCAGGGGAACAGAACTACTTAGATAATGTCATGAGAGAGATGAAGAGGAAATAGAGTAGAATGTTCTGAGGTCCTCCTAAAAACTTACTATCACATACTTTACATGTATTATCTTATTTAATCTTCAGCAATCCAATAAGGTAGGTATCATTTTTTCCATTTTATAGATAGATTAGATAAACAAGGCTCAGAAAAACTGAATAAGAAGATTTGAAACTCAAGTTTTGCTGGCTT
Organism: Mandrillus leucophaeus; assembly: GCF_000951045.1. Taxonomy (NCBI): domain Eukaryota; kingdom Metazoa; phylum Chordata; class Mammalia; order Primates; family Cercopithecidae; genus Mandrillus; species Mandrillus leucophaeus. The sequence continues at coordinate 310,451 of NW_012100433.1, read as the reverse complement.
CAAAGTCAATAGTCAATCTACCCTTCTAGTCCAGAAGAGGCTACTTTCTTTCTGATGTGTCATAGGTAGAACAGTTCCAAATGATGAGACACAGAGCTCCTGATACTGCATCAGAGTCATCTAGGGTTTAGGTGAACAGTGCAATTTCTGGTTCTCACACAAGACTTGATGATTTCGGGTCTATGGGGTTGAGTCCCAGAGATTTGCGTTGTAATGAGATTTTCGGATGATGCCTGTGAACATCATCATAGGTATCTGATCATGTTTATGTCTTATAAGCACTTTATGAAACAAAGAATGTAAAACCTTCTCGGGAAAGAAACAGTGAATGTAGAGCTGGTGGCCTCAGGCTGTGAAGGCAGAACTGATCAAGACTGATGGTTTGGGCTAGAGGAGGAAGGCAGGATATGTTCGTGTGTGTATGTATATATGCATGCCTTAATGTATATGTGTTTATGTGAACACACACACACGTGTGTGTGTGTGTGTGTGTGTGTGTGGGTGTGTGGTGCTGAAAGACACTAAAAGAAAGAAAACGGACTCCCATATCTCATTTGATTCAAGTGTTCACACTCCTTTAATTTTTCCAAGAGACTATTTGAACCATTCTATTCCCAAACTCATCTTCATTATTTTTCATCTCTTCACACTGGTTTATTTTTTCTCTAGTCTTCATTATCTCACTTTACTTATATTACTTCTTAGTACATCTACTATTGTCTTTTTCGTGTATAATGTGAGCTCCATTTGGAGTTATGCTTCTCTGATTTCCCAAGAAAAATTGCATCCAGAGGATGTTCTATTTAGAGGTAGTGTGTATGTAGGTTAGGTTTCTTAAATCAGATTGCCTGGGTCAAAATTCTGTCTCTATCATCTAGTTATTTAATTGCTTCATGGCCTTGAGCCAGTATATATTGTGAAATCTGTCAACACACACACACACACACACACACACACACACACACACACACACACAGGCTTTGTGACTGCCACCCAGGTCGATATATATATTTTACTACCCATATTTGGTGTTATGTATTTTTGGAGATGTTAAGCAATGAGCAATATAGTCGGGAAATTGTCACCACAGACATCTAGTTTCAAATCCCACTTCCACTATTCACTAGTTCTGTGACCTTGAACAAACCTTCTAAACTTCTCGAACCTCCATTTTTTTCCCATAGCTGAAATGGAGACCATAACATCTGAATCTTAGGTCTTGTGTATGTGTTAAAATAGATAATGCATGTTTAACATATAGCTTAGTATCTTGTATATAGTAGCTATTTAGTAATATTTTGCATCTCCATATAATACATCTCTACTAGAGATGTTTGAAAGAACATAAGGCCATCTGGGATAACTCTTTGCCAATGAAAGAATTACCTAAACAACAGCCCTGATAAGAAGGTGACTGATTATTTCTTGAATTCCAGAAACAGAAAACTCAATTGCTTGCTAAGCAGTACCTGGTAGCAATTTGACTTTTCCATGTAGAAATGCAAATCCCTGCCTTAGAAGAGAAAGCTTAGTTTTATTCTGCGAGGTCTGTATCTTTTTTTTACTGGGCAATGCTTTCTCATACAGTGTCTGCTTTTCATTTAATGACAACTGTTTTAGATTCTTGTTGACTATACTGTGAATATGCACCTGGGCACTGGAGCATCACCTGCATCATGAACTTAAATATTTAAATCTGCCATCTAACTCTAATACCTGACTTATGTCTTGTTTGAAACTGTTTCACAGTCAAAAGGGCACTATTATAAAAGCCTGTCTCTACTAAGCAGAGGTGCCATTTGAGGTTTTTCTGTGTAGGAACATTATTTTAGGCATTTTACATTTAATTTAATTTTCACTTATTGTCTTATTTAATCCTCCCAAAAAACTTTGAAGAAGATGTTACTATCCCCTTTTACGTTTACATTTAAATTTCTTCATTTAAATATGAGGAAACTACATCTTGGGGTGGAGGAGGTAGTAACAAGTTATAGGACTAATACATACTCTGAATCTAGGCATGTGTAATTCCGAATTTCATGGGAGAAAATTTTTTCTTACCTCATTTAGAAAAATTAATGCTTCCTATATTTAGGAACACTCTCCTTTATTGAGTTCAATATGTGGTTAAGATGACTATTCAATTTACTAACTAGAGTCTTAGAGAGCTGCTTAATTGGGTATTTTATTGTTTCAGTTATAAAATATAATAGAGATACAAAAAAGCACACAAAACAAAAAAAATGAGTTACTGTAAATAAAGCAGCTTTGTGACTGCCACCTGGCTTAAGAAATAGAATCTTGCCAGTACTCCAATAGCACTACCTTGTGCTCTGTCTCAAATCAACCCTGTATCCCAACCTCTCTCTCACAAAACTGACAACTTTCCTGACTTATTTCTAGTCATCTCCTTCTGTATGAGTCCATTCTCATGCTGATAATAAAGACATACCTGAAACTAAGTAATTTATAAAGGAAAGAGGTTTAATGGACTCACAGTTCCATATAGCTGAGGAGGCCTCACAGTCAAGCAGAAGGTGAAGGGAGAGCAAAGGTATATCTTGCGTGGCAGCAGGCAAAGGCGCTTGTGCAGGGAAACTGCCCTTTTATAAAACCATCAGATCTTGTGAGAATTATTCACTATCATGAGAACAGTATGAAGTAAAAAACAAAACAAAACCCATTCATGTGATTCAATTACTTCCCACCAGGACCCTCCCATGACATGTGGGATTATTACTATTCAAAGTGAAATTTGGGTGGGCAGACAGAGTCAAGCCACATCATTCTGCCCTTGGTGACTCTCAAATCTTATGTCTCTTTCACATTTCAAAACACAATCATGCCTTCCCAACAGTCTCCTAAAGTCTTAACTCATTTCAGGACTAACTCAAAAATTCACAGTCCAAAATGTCATCTGAGACAAGGCAAGTCCCTTCTGCCTCTCAGCCTGTAAAACCCAAAGCAAGTTAGTTACTTCCCAGATAAAATGTGGGTACAGGCATTGGATAAATACATTCATTCCAAATGAGAAAAATTGGCCAGAATTAAGGGACCACAGGCACCATGCAAGTCCAAAATCCAGTGAGTCAGTAAAATCTTAAAGCTCTGAAATAATCTCCTTTGACTCCATGTTTCACATCCAGGTCCTGCTGTTGCAAGAGTTGGGCTCCCATGGCCTTGGGTAGCTCTGTCCCTGTAGCCTTGCAGGATGCAGCCCCTGGCTGCCTTCACAGGCTGGCATTGAGTGTCTGCAGCTTTTTCAGGTGCATGGTGCAAGCTATCAGTGGACCTACCATTCTGGGGTCTAGAGGATGATGGTCCTCTTCTCATAGCTCCACAAGGCAGTGCCCCAGTGGGGACCCTATGTGGGAGCTCCAACCCCACATTTTCCTTTCACACTGCCCTAGCAAAGGTTCTCCATGAAGGCCCCACTCCTGCAGCAAAATTCTGCCTGGACATCCAGGCATTTTCATATACCCTCTGAAATCTAGGTGAAGGTTCTCAAACCTCAATTCTTGCCTTTTGTGCATCCACAGGCTCAGCACCATGTGGGAGTTGCCAAGGCTTGGGGTTTGCACCCTCTGAAACCACGGACTGAGCTGTACCTCGACCCCTTTTAGCCATAGCTGCAGGAGCTGGGATTCAGGGCACCAAGTCCCTAGGCTGTACACAGCAGGGGGGCCCAGGTTACCATTTTTCCTTCCTAGGCCTCCGGGCCTGTGATGAGAGGGGCTGCTGCTAAGGTCTCTGACATGCCCTGGAAACATTTTCCCCTTTGTCTTGGCAATTAGCATTCAACTCCTCATTACTTATTCAAATTTATGCAGCAGGCTTGAATTTCTCTGCAGAAAATGGGTTTTTCTTTTCTACTGCATCATCAGGCTGCAAATTTTCCAAATTTTTATGCTCTGCTTCCCCTTTAAACGTAAGTTCCAATTTCAGATCATATCTCTCAGGTTCAAAATTCCACAGATATTTAGGTCAGGGGCAAAATGCCACCAGTCTCTGAATAGCAAGAGTGACCTTTACTCCCATTCTCAAAATGTTCCCCATCTCCATCTGAGACCACCTCAGCCTGGACCTTGTTGTTCATATCACTATCAACAATTTGGTCAAAGCCATTCAACTAGTCTCTAGTCTCTAGGAAGTTCCAAACTTTCCCACATCTTCCTGTGTTCTGAGCTCTTCAAGTCTCTAGGAAGTTTCACACCTTCCCACATTTTCCTATCTTCATCTGAGTCCTCTAAACTGCTCCAGCCTCTGCCTGTTACCCCATTCCAAAGTCCCTTCCACACTTTCAGGTATTTGTATAGCAGCACCCCACTCTACCAGCACCAATTTACTGTATTAGTTTGTTCTAATGCTGTTAATAAAGACATATCTGAGACTGGGTAATTTATAAAGGAAAGAGGTTTAATGGACTCACAGTTCCACATGTCTGGGGAAGCCTCACAATTATGGAGGAAGGTGAAGAAAGAGCAAAGGCACATCTTACATGGTGGCAGGCAAGAGCTTGTGTAGGGAAACTGCCCTTTTATAAAACCATTAAATCTCATGAGACTTATTCACTATCACGAGAGCAGCATGGGAAAAACCCAATCCTATGATTCGCTTGCCTCCCACTGGCTTCCTCCCACAACACTTGGGATTATTACAATTCAGGGTGAGATTGGATTGGGAACACAAAGCAAGCCATATCACCTTCTGTTTCTTTATAGATTTGTCACCTAAGTATCCACCCCTAGAGACCATAATTTAGGCTTGCTCTTTATTTTTTTTTTAATGTTGAGTCTATTAATCTATAGGTTCACCCTCTAACTCTCACTTTTCCTTACTCTTCATCTACAAGAGTACTTAGGGCATCTGAGAAGTCTCTCACAGTCTAGATTGTGTTTGATACACATTCATAGTACAGAACAACATGTTCCCCTGTCCTATTTCTTGCAAAGTGGCAGCAGGATCCAAGGCCTGATGAGACTCTATTCAGTCCCTTTAGTAACATTGGAAGTGGTGATGAGTTCTTCCATCAACAACTGCATTATGACTGCTGGTTGTTTTTCTTGTAATGTTCAGAGCTGTTGAAGATCAGTAATTGGATCTATCAATTCACTGGGGAAGGAGAGTTCAAAATACTCTAATTTTATTTTATTTTTTGCATTTATCTACTGGGATATTTTTATAAAAAGTCACATTCCATTACCTACTATTTAGTTAACCCGTGGTACAGTTGCTATAGGAAGGGCAGGATAAATGGTTGAGTCTTTCCCTTTATTCACCAATTTTCAAGGCAATGAACTGGTTTTAATCTCATCTTATTATGAAGTTGAGTTCTATTTACATTAATTTAAATGTACTTGATGGATTTAATCAGATTTTTTTTAATTTTTAATTTTTTTGACACAGGGTCTTGCTTTGTTGCTCAGGCTGGAGTGCGGTGGTGCAATCATGGCTCACTGCAGCCTCAGCTTCCCCAGCTCAAGCAATCCTGCCACTTCAGCCTCCAGAGTAGCTGAGACTACAGGTGTGTGTCAACACACCCAGCTAATTAAACTTTTATTATTATTATTGTTATTTTTGTAGAGATGGTGTCTCCTTATGTTCCCCAGACTGGTCTTGAACTTCTGGGCTTAAGAAATTCTCCCATCTCAGCCATTCTAAGTGCTGGGATTTATAGGCATAAGATAGGCCCAGATTTTTAAATCTTTGAGAAAATAAAGGTCCTTGACAAAATATAGAACTTTCAGGGAGAATTTCAACACCACTCTCATATAGAGCTCTGGGACAAGTAATCATTTAAAAGCCACACATCTATTTATTGGGAACTTAATGTGCATATGAAACACTTTTTTCTTTAGAAAAATATTCCCTCTTCCCAAAGGAGGTCACCTTCACACTGTTAATGAAAAAGCATGTAAGGTAAGAAGAAACAGAATAGGACAGTGCTTTATAGAAAAATTAGTAATAGTGTACACTTTTTCTTCTCCATATCTTTCTTTTTCTCCTATTTCTTCTCTTTTTTCCTTTTGAGTATGGAGTGTTGAAAATGTACTTGGGTTTAACCTAATACAGACTCCAAATTAAAAGACAGAGCAAGAATATCTTCAAAGTCTTCTATGCAACATTGGATTAACGAAGCTCTCCAGTTTTGTGGTTCAAATCAGGGAAGGCAATGAGGAAGTTGATGGGATGGTTGGCTTGTCAAGCAGCCTCTGATATGTCATGCAGACACAATGAATCCAAGTCTCCATGAAACCAAGGAAGGATAATGTGGTTCATATAGAAAGGTTAATTATGGATGTTTCTTTTTTCTTTGACAATCCTTTCAGTATTTATGCTTTTGGTTTGCTCAGTGGAAGAAGCTAAATACAGCAGTGTTCTGGGAATTTTAAGGGATTTAAAAGTGAAAGAGATTGTGCTCTGCATCCTGCACTCCACCACTTATTTTATGGCTGGATAATTTTTGGGAAATTCCTTAAACGCTTTGAGCCCTATGTTTCTTAATTGTTAAATAGTGAAGAAGCATGTCAGTCTACTTTGCGAGGTCATCGTGGGCATTCAACAAACTAATTTCTGTGAGGTGCATGGCGCAACACTGAGCACAGACCAAGCACTCCAAATATATCGGTTTCTTTTTTTTTTTGCTTTTTGGTTTTCACCAATTTTTGGAATTTTTTTTTTTTTTAATGTGAAAAACTAATGGAATTGGAAAAATGCAGGCAAAGGAGTATTTATAGCAATTTTCTGGTAATGGGTTATTATACAAAAAACAAACAACTTTTTTTTTAAAAAAAGAAACAGAAAGGGAAGGTGGGAGGATTTTTGTAGAGGGATATAAAGGCAAGAAAAACAGAAGTGAGGGAACAGAGACACAGATACAAAGATGAAATGCTGCAAGCCATACATAGGGATCAGTTTACAACTGGGTGAGCTGTAGTTGAAGGTGGACATAAAGATGTAGGGGTAATTGAAACTGAAAAGCTAGACTCATGGATGGGTGGAGGCACTGATGTGACCCTGAGAAAGGATGACTAAGCTCTCAGTGGGTAATGACATGTCTGTATCTAAACATAAAACATTAAAAAAATCAAAATAGGTGTTTGGTGACTCAAACCTAGGGAGAGATTCCTCAAACACTGGTGAGAACAAAAACACCAAGGAAGGAAGAATATTTTGGGGAAGATTAATTATGTTTGAATAAAGTTGTTTATTTTCATTGCTGTAAAACAGCCTCACGATTCAGCTTTCTTCTGGCAAATGACATCTCCACCAGGAAACACCCATGGATTTCTGTGTCTCACGCTGACTTCCATCTGTTGCTGTGTTACTCAATGGCAAAAGGCACCCATATTTTCCCTTGCAGAAGATATATTTATTTCTTGGTACGCACAAAGTCGGAAGCATATTTCTTTTGGTTTATTTGATTTCATAAAGGGGCAACCACAGTAAATTCTAAATATTTAAAATCTGATTAATTCACTCAAAAACTGCTATGCTACAATGTTGTCACTGAGAAGGGATGCAGATGGAAAAGATTCTTATCTTCCTTCTGATAGCTGAGAAACCAATTACAAGGGGATAGATGGGATAGATCATTTGTCTCCAGAGAAGGCAATGTGAGGTAGTGAAAGGGGAACTAGGCTAGGAGTCAACACTTTTGTAGTCTTCTATGAGCTCAGTGGCAGCCTGCTTGTGTAATCTTGGCAGTCTCATGACTGCCTGTGTATTCAAAAGGGCACAGGTTTTAGAGACACATTGACTCAAGTTAAATTTCTATTTTGATCACTTACTAGGTATACAGCCTTGGGCTGTGCTCTGGGTACCAGTGTGCTCACATGAAGTGTTTTAATAGTCATTAACTACCTGTATGGCCAGGTATGAGACACTAAATGAAGCACTTATTTGTTGATCAGGCCCACAGATAATGTTCATACAAAATATGTTTTCCTCTCCCTATAATTGTACTGAGTCTCTTTAACTGCAATGAAGGCAATAAATTCATGCCAGTTCTAGGGAGTTGCATGATTCAAATAAATATATATTTTTGTACAGAGATGAGAAGCTTTATAAATTGTAATAGTATTGCTATTTGAAAATGTTCTTATTTTGGCATCTTGTGCCAAAAATAAGGAAATTATGACAGGAAAAATAAGAGTGCAAACAATGATAAAGTATTATGTGGCAGATACCATGTTAGGTGCATGGTGCATTTATTTATTAGCTCTGTAAGCCATACCAAGAAATACTAGTTGCTGTAATTAACAATCCCCAAATAAAAACTTATGTACAGTGATCACAGTCCAATGTGGCTAGAGCAGCTTTTCTCTGAGTGACATCTTTCATCTCAGACCTCTTCTAGGATCTTAGCGTCCTTCCCTGGATTTTTTTTAAACATCCAACTGGTAACTAGGGAAGGATTAGTGGGTAGAAAATTCTGAGGTCCGGGGAAGGGAATGGCCTATGCCACAACTGTCCCATTCTTTTGGCTAGATTTAGGCACCGATGCCCTCACTTAGATATAAAGAACCTGGGCAATAAAAACTACTTGTGTGCCCAGAAGGAAAATTAAAAAAATTTGCAGAGCACAGTTTTAGCTCCCTTGTATTATCTCATTTAATCTTCATAAAATTGTTACAAGAAAGCTTATAATAAATACTTTACAAACGAGATAACTGGAGTTTACGACTGTTAAATAAGTTGCCCAAATTCACATAATTAGCAATAGGCAAGCTGGCATCCCTTAAATTACCTTTAATTGCCCAGGTTTTGAATTGGCAGCATAGACAGATGAACTTCGAGGGCGGTATATCTGCATACTCAGGTTGGGTTGGTAGAGTGAGAATGACCCCCAAAATATTAAAATAGTTATGGTTTGGAGAATATGCTTTCAATGCCTAGTAACCAGCAGTCCCACATAAATATTATAGGAAAGTATCTTCTCTAGAAAGAAATTTGCAGCAAAATTACAGTTTGTGAGAAATATTAAGACCCTTTAGGCATTTAAGGACTTACTTAGAGACACAGAATACAAACAGAATATGGAAAAAAGTCCTTGTGCTGCAAAGGTTTTGGCTTAGTGGAGAAAATAGGACAAATGCTTGTATAACATTTAATGAAAATATGGTTATTAGAATAAGAGGACATACTTGTAGAGTGCTATATAGGCTGATTTATAAAGAAATTGGACTCTGTGTTTAGAATATCAGGGTTTGCATCTTTTCTCTACCACTTCCTATATGTGTGTCTTGGGTGAACTGTTTCTGTTCTCTGAGTCCCAGTTTTCTCATTTGCAAAAGGAGAATTTGTAAACAGGAAAATAAGTTATATATGTATATAAGCCAAACCATATATATATATACTGAGTCTCTTTTATATATATATATAAAAAGCTTAAATATATATGTATGTATGCATACATGGTTTGGCTTAAAGCAGATGTTGGGAAATGCTTTCTTTCTCCTTTCTTTTTCCTTTCATGTAATCATACTAACAGAAATAATTTTTTTAAACTAGCATTTATTGGCTGGGCACAGTGGCTCACACATGTAATCCCAGCACTTTGGGAGGCTGAGGTGGGCTGATCGCAGGGTCAGGAGATGAACACCATCCTGGCTAACATGGTGAAACCCTGTTTCTATTAAAAATAAAAAAAATTAGTCGGGCGTGGTGGCGGGCACCTGTAGTCCCAGCTACTTGGGAGGCTGAAGTAGGAGAATGGCATGAACCTGGGAGGCGGAGCTTGCAGTGAGCTGAGATCACGCCACTGCACTCCAGCCTGGGCGACAGAGTGGGACTCTGTTACAAAGCAAAACGAAACAAAAAAACCTACCATTTATTACAAGTCTACTCTGTTCTTACTTGATATACTAGGTAGTTATATGCATGATTCTATTTAATTCTCAGGAGTCTCTTATTGAAGAGGCAAAGTCATGTGCCTAACACCATGTCAAAGCGGTAGAGATATAGTTGGAACTCTGGTCCTCTGGCTTCAAATCCACAAATACCACCGAGCTTTGTACTTCAGCAGCGTGGGCCATCTGGTCCAATCATTAATTGTGTTTTGATTCTCTTTTTAGCATCTGTATTTAGGCACTGAGACTCTTTTCTTGAATACTTCTGGTGTTTGAGGACGCATGCCTCCTTTAAACCTCACAGTATTTATCAAGCAACTTCTTGCTTATAAATTTTTTTCTGTTGGACCAAAATTTCTCCTCATATAACTTTCATTCATCAATCATAGTTCTGCAATCTGGGGTTTACACTGAGCAAGTCTACTTCTGCCTTAAGGCTACCACTGGAACATTTGAATACATTTGTGATGAGCCTTAGGACTTTTCTTCTATAGAAAAATAATCCTGAGGCTTTCAACTTCTCTATGACATCTAGGTCCTTCACCTACCAGTATAGTGGCTTCTGGACAGCTTATACTTTGTCAATATCTTTCTAAAAGTACTGTGCCCAGAAGCAGAGGTGGTTTCCAGTTAGAGGCCAGAACACTGTGCAGCAGACACTGTCCTGGACTCAGCATCCTCATTCATAAGAGCCTGAGATCCCATTAGCTTTCTTGGCAACCTTATCCCATCATTGGCTCATGCTTTCCTTCCAGTCATTGTATATGCCTCAGCTGGTGAATTACAGAATGTCAGGGCTAGGAGAAACCTCAAAGATCATTTTTTGACAAAGGGTGAATTGAAGCATAGCCATCCAGTTCAGTGACTAGAAGAACGATTCATGGGTCCTTCTTCCCATCTATCCACCCTTCCAACAACTATGTTTTAAGTTCCCTTTGTGAGTCAGTCTCTGTGCTGACTGCTGAGTGTACAGTGGCATACAGAATGGAAATGTTCCCTGCCCTCTTGGAGCTAACAGTCCAGAGAAGAAAACAGACTCTAATCAAGTAATGTCAAGTGGAACATATTACATACACTGTGAAGAAGACAGTAGGAGATCAGAGTGCTGTGAGAAAATATAATGAGGTACCTGATATAGCCCAGAGAGAAGCCCTGCAGACCCTCAATTCAAAGGTCTTTTACTGCACAACTCTCCTTTGTCATTTAATTCACCATAGGTAGTAAAATAAAGATAGCTACAAATTCTTTGACACTCTTTCATCTGAGATGCATGTCAATTTTCCTCCCCTAGAATCAAGTGATGCTGTGCCCATTCCAAGTCTAGCCTTGAAGAAGTCTGATAGATTTCACCTTGAGTCTTGAACTGCCAGGTAGAAAATATGATTATCCTGCAGGAGAGACCACATAGAAGCACCTTGAGACTTAATGGAAAGAGAGAGAGGGATCTGAATGAACCCAGTCTTTCAGACTTCCCCACCAAGGTGCCCTCCAGACCAGCCCAGCCATCAGCTGAATAACATTGAGTGATCCCAGGTGGTGCTACATGGAGTTGAGGAGTTGCCCAGCTAAACTGCTCAAATTTCTGACCTACAAAATTATGAGCTGTAATGGAAATGCTGTTTTTGAAGACCTGAGGGTAGTTTCACGTATGGCAATACATAATCAGAACGTTGTATTTCCCCCTTTTTCCCTTCCATTTAGAAAGGTGTTTTTTTCTTTTTCTTTTTTTCTTTTAAATTTCAGTACCCAAAAGCTCACATGAGTTGATTCACTAAATATGCATTTTATACCATGCTAGAGGCAGTGGGGGAATATATATTATTTGGAGATATATATATATATATATTATTATTAAGAATACAAGTTTTGGAGACAGATCTTGATTTGGATCCCAGCTCTGCCAGTCATCAACTGAATCATCTTGAGAAAGTTTCTTGACCTCTGAGCCTCCGTTTCATCATTTTTAATGCAGAGAGGAAAATGTGTGACTTTGTAAGTTTGTTGTAGGTTATGAACGATAAAATATATGTGAAAAACTTACTGCAGCTTTCTGGCATACAGTGAGTGTCCGATACTATGGCTATTTTAAAAAGCACTGTTGTAAACAATGTGATCTTTGTCCTTAAGAATTTTACTGAATCGTGGGAGAGATAGAAAGCATCAGTGCTGTAATGAACTCCATGATGGAGGAAAGTGTAGGATACCATGGGGACATAGAGGAAGGATATTCATTCCAGTCTTGAGGAAAGTAGAGAGGGAAGACTGTCCAGAAGAAATGACGTTGAGAATTAGACCTGCAGAACTAGCAGCAGCTAATCGTGTTAAAGCGAAGGGCTAACTTCACTTTATGCATGTAGGAAATCCGTTCTTGTACCGTCTGATCTATTTATTTTTAAAAAGTGAAGGGGTAGACCATGAAGGTAACTATATGCCAAATGCCAAGGGCAGAAAGGAAGTTGGCCAGTTCAGTAAATGGTAGATGGTTTTTCATCACTGGAGCATGGTATCCGGTTTTCTCATATCTTGTTAAACTTGAGCCATTGAATCTTCTGGGACCCTGACTCTAGTCTGCTGTATTAACTATGCTTGCTATACAATCTTCATTTCAGAACAGGTAAGTGTTATTAATTATCCTTCTCTAAATAATTGCTGGAAATTTTGAGCAGAACTAGGCTGGACCCCAAGTATATGAGATAACAAAACAGTTTAAATTAAATATGTATAAATTTATAATGTATACATTTAATATATGCTATATTACATAATGCATAGTATATTTATACATATTATATATTATATAAACATATATGTTCATATATAAGATTTATATGTTCCAAGAAATAGAGATAGAAACAATTATGAAAAAATACTATCAAAGCAAAATAAATTTTCAAAAAAGAACATTTCAGAACAGGTAAGTGTTATTAGTTATCCTTCTCTAAATAATACCTGGAAATTTTGAGCAGAACTAGGCTCGGTCACTATACTCTGAGCTCCACTGTTAGAATGTCCCCCCTGCCTGGATGCACACACAAAAACCTCCATATAGAATGAGGTCAACAAGAATATTGAAAACCATGTATGGAAATAACCTACTATAAAGGACACAAACAGAATAGGTAACAACCCCAAGCATATGAGATAACAAAACAGTCTAAATTAAATATGTATAAATTTATAATGTATACATTTAATATATGCTATGTTATATAATGCATATTATATTTATACATATTATATATTATATAAACATATATGTTCATATATAAGATTTATATGTTCCAAGAAATAGATAGAAACAATTATGAAAAAATACTATAAAAGTAAAATAAATTTTCAAAAAAGAACATAAAGTCTGAAAATTAAATTTATAATCTGAAATGTATGAAGTCAGTAGACAGTTTTAAACACAACTTAAGAAAGAACTGGTAAAACACAAAATAAAATAAAATACATTTTAGAAAATTGCTCAGAGTAGTGCAGCAACCTAAAGGTTTTCAAAACAAAGTTGTAAGATAAGGAGCCTGCATGGTTTGATCCTTCCAAGGGCATAGCTTCTTGACCCAACAAAATGTCCTGCTTTTTGCCATTCTTCTCATCTCAAACTGTATTTACTCTCCTCCTAACTCATTCCGTCCTTCCTGCCAAAATGTGGCAAGCTCACTAGAGCTGAGGTGGTGATTCCAGTGCTAGGAAAGACAGGGGAGATTCCAAGAACTACTTGAACAACTCGAGTTATAATGCATGTCCTAAGAAAGCATGCCAGCACGTTTCTGGAATATTCTGAACTGCATAGAGCTATAAATCTTCAACATCACAATGTTCCCTATTCTGTTCTTATACTTTTAAAAAAGCAGGGGTTTTTTTTTTGTTTTGTTTTGTTTTTTTTGGTTTGATTTTTAGCATGGTTATCTAAGTTGAAGAAGATCTCAGTAAAGAGTTCTTTCTCTTCCAACCTTCCAGAATCCACAGACAACCTCCACCAGTGAATTAAATATTTGGTCATCCTTCAGTTAGTTATTTCTGGAGTGGTTATAATATAAGTCATTTTTACAGGAATTTATGGGCACTTAAACCTAGGTACTGTCTGTAACTGTGTTTTATGGGCAACATAAATGATTCTGGGCCTTTCTCCCCTTTTCTTGTCTGTTCGCATCACAAATAATCATATATCATAACCAGAGATGTCTAGCCCACACTAAATTTTCTTTGCCTGATGCTGTAGGTAGGATATGGACGTGCAAAAGGGTGATGGCCTGGTACAGGGGTGGATGACAAGAAGAGGGATTTTGTTATCTCTTGTGGGGGCAAGTAGTACTGAGTTGCGTAAAAGTCCACATTAACTGGCTTTTAATGGACCCTGTTAATGGTTTTATTGCAATTGCAAATATCCCAAGGTAGAAACCATTCTCAGAGAGATCAAAACAAGTTGTTAGCTATGGTGCTTGGCGGGGCAGTGGAGGGCGCTGTTATGCCCTGAATTTGATCTCTCACCCCCAAATTTGTATACTGAAGTCCTACATTCTCCCCATCCCAGTACTTCAGAATGGGGTTATGTATTTAGAAATACCCTTTAATGAGGTCACTAAAGTAAATTGTTGGGGGTTTCTAATTCTACATGACTGGTGCTTTTATAAGAAGAGGAGATGAGGGCACAGACAGCAAGAAAACCGAGGAATGACCATGTGAAGACACAGAGAGAAGGGGAACAAGTTCCTACATGCTGTGATCTTGGAATTTTAGCCTCCAGATTTATGAGAAAATAAATTTCCAGTGTTTAAGCCACCTAGTCAATGGTGTTTTATTATGCTGCCTAACAAAAAAAAAGGCAGAGGACAACAACAAAATACATCAGGCAGGCTGGGATGGGGTCATGGAGCAAGTGAGGCACTCCCTCTCATGACCACAGGGCAGCCTGAGGTCCTTACAACCCTGGGCTGAAGCCCTTCTGAGGCGCCTCAACTTCATCCCAGCTCCACCCCAGACAACTGTCAAGAGACCACCTGGCACGGAACAACCACTCAAACTTCATGATAGGGGCATTTGAACTGAGGTTATAACTCTCTGGAAGTTCCCTGGGGTTTTTCAAAAAAGGGATCTGTGTTTAACCTGATGATGGCTGCGTTTTCCTATTCATTCATTCATTCATTCAGAAAATTCTAGTGAGTACATAGCACATTCAGGGAACTGTGTTAGGTTCTAAAAGGGAGTAGCAATTAAAAGACATTATTAAGCACCCACTACGTGCCAGTTCTATACAAGGCCTTAAAAAACAGGCGCTTCTGTAGGTATTTTAAAGTAACTTCTTCAGACAAGGTGCTGAGCTCATATCTGTGGAAGGGAGGCAGAGTTGAATAGCACACGGGTGTGCCCACCATTGGCTCACAGTCTTTCTGTGGAAACAGGTATGTCAAAAATAACTCTTCCATAAGACTCTAGTTATGACAGAAAGACAGACATACCTTGTAGGAGCACAGGAAAGGGAAAAAAAACCATCATTTTAACTGAGGGGATTTGAGGAGGCCTTGTCAAAGATGTGGGTTACCAGTTGTCAAAAAACAAAATTAAAACAAGTTTCATTTAAAGATTTGACCTGGCTTTTATTCACAATTCTAGAACTGGGCAGCAAGTTTAAAAAATCTGGGGCCTGCAACGTAGACCACTATGGACATTCAATGAATTATGTACAGAGACAGCTGAATTGGTTACAGCTTGGCATTTTGCTTTGTTTGAATTAGCTGACCACTTGCCATTGACTAGGACTTGGCTACTGACATTGACAGAGACTCAGCCACTTGTGGCAATCAGGCTTTGAGCTACTCCTAAGTCAGCTACTCCTAAGTCAGGCTTTCAGCTACTCCTAAGTTAGCTACTCCTAAGTCACACTTTCAGCTACTTCTAAGTCAGTAGGAGCTTTTGGCTACTTCTAAATCAATTATTCCTAAGGCTTTGAGCACCTCCTAAGTCAGCTACTCCTAAATCAGGCTTTCAGCTACTCTTAAATCAGCTACTCCTGCATCAAGTTTTCTGCTAGTCAACATTTTGCACATAAGGACTCAAATACATAGATATCCTCAAGCCAACATTTAGTTAAATTCAACACAGTACAATTTTGAACCTCCAAGCAGGGCTTCACAGTAGGGGATGAAGAAGGAACCTGGGCTATAAGTATTGAAAAAGCATCTGTCATACCTGCTCAAGTGATGTCAACTGGCAAGGGCTCCTACCCCTTAAGGAGATGGCATAAATATCCTTTTTTTTTTCTTTTTTTGTCGAGACAGCATCTCACTTTGTCACCCAGGCTGGAGTGCAGTGGCCCAATCGTGCCTCACTGCAGTCTCAACCTTCCAGGGTCAAGTGAGTCTCCCACCTCAGCCTCCTGGGTAGCTGGGAGTACAGGTGTGTGCCACCACACCTGGCCAATTTTGTATTTTTAGCAGAAACAGGGTTTCGCTGTGTTACCCAGGCTTGTCTTGGACTCCTGACCTCAAGTGATCCTACTGCCTTGGGCTCTCAAAATGCTGAGAATACAGGCATGAGCCACTGTGCCTGGCCCAGAAGGTAAATATTCTTGAAGATGCTGAGATCTGTGAAAAGCAAGATGCCTCATACAGGAGGTGAGTCCTCCTGGACTTGATGCTTGGCTCATCTAATGAACATCCTTGGATCTTTGTGTTTTCTTCCATAAAACAGGCGGGTTGTGCTAAACCACTGGTTTCCAGACTTCTGGATTTCATGGACTACAACAATTTTTAAAAATTAAGAGTGGGTGCAACATGCTTCTAATTTTCCCAGGTCAGCACATTTAAATGTCTACTATAATCTCTGTCACTTTGCTAGTCAGTGGCCTACACCTAGGAGCCACCACTGAATCTCAGGGTCACCCAGCTCTGATATTCTCCCCACTGTGAAAGGCGATATGAACTATTTTTGAAGATTCTAAAATTTAAATCATAGCTTATAAACTGGTGGTCCAGGGGCTGAGTTCAGCTTGTGGCTGTTTTGTTTGGACTGCAATGTGCTTTAAAAGAATTTCAATCAGATGCCAACATTGGAAAGTGGTAAGATTCACATAAAAATCCAGATTTCTCTTTTTAAAAAAAATGAATATCTGGCAACATGGCCTGCCAGTGACTGACAGCAGTCACTTGTCTCTGAATGTGGGTCCTCCGATCCCACCTTCCTTCCCACCTACACACCATTATCCAGAACACTACTTTCACCTAAGTACCTTACTGGTCCTCCAGGGCATTGAGGTTTAAGATACCTAATTTAAATCATTTCAGTGAGACTTGATATGGGCACTACAGTTTCGTCAGTGGATCTCAGTTCCTTTATCAACAAAACGGGCATAATGTGAGGATTAAGTGAGTGTTTGGAAGCTATGAAGTGTTGGGCAAGTGCACAGGCATAGTAGTTTATAATTACTGGTGAGTTTGGGTAACTCACACTCCCTGTCACAAGTTTAACAAGCCAAACACTTGGAGTATTGGAACAAATAGGGTGGTTTCTGCCTTCAGGAAATTCAGGGTCTACTCAGAGGTAAGAAGCATTGGGCAATGAGGAGAGGCAAGATAATACAGTAAAGAAGTCGGAAGTTCACGTAGTGTTTGCCTCTGAGAAGGTAACTAAGGTAGAAAAGTTGATAACTTCAAGAGAAAAGGAAGCCATCATCGTGAACCTAAGTCATAATTAACCTTTATTATTATTGACCGAGATTTTTATTATGCTAAGTTATTCTGTACTGCTGACATCAACTATGTAACAATAACAGGAAGATCCATTTACTGGCCTTTTCTGTGCCACGCATGTGTTAAAGGCTTTTTCAATGTTCACTCCAAGCGTATTTATTGAGGCCCAAACTTGTCCCTGAAACTGGAAGTACACTGATGAACAAGGCAGGCAAGATCCCTGTCTTCATAAAGTTTAGTGGGAAAGACAGACATTAAACAATTATATACATGAAAAAATGTTTTATTATCAGTATAGTAAGTATCAAAAGGAATGGTGCTATCAGGGTATATAGCAGAAGGATCTACCTTAGTCTGAGAAGGTCAAAGAAAACTTTCCGGAGGAAGAAGCATTTAGAAGAAAACCTTAGAGGTATATAGGTGTTAACAAAGCAGCAGAGATATGGAGAGATGAGTAGATAGAAAGAGACGATTTATATCCATATATATTAGTTATTTGGGGACTTGAAGGGATTATTTCCATCTCAGAGATCAGAAAACTGAAGTTTGGAGAGATTGAATTAAGCTATAAATGACAATAATGGGATGGGGTTCCAGGTCATACATCAGAGCTACACTCCCTTCCTAACTCATATTACTCCTCCTTAGTTTGTCAACCTTTTATTCTCTATAACTCAAAGTATTTCTTATGAGTAGGGAAGAGAATAGATTAGCTTATGTGACTGTGTCGAAACATTCTTCCCTCTCTCTTCACCTATTTAAGCCCTACTTATGCTTCTCATTCTAGCTCCAGTCATGTATTTAAATGAGTGTTTGATTCATATTTATCCCACCACCAATCTCCCTGAGCCATAAGCTTTGCAAAGACAAGGATTAGGTATGCTTCTGCTCATGTTATATTTCTGGTGACTAGACACATACCTGACATATAGTAGTTGTTCAATAAACATTTGTGGGAGAAAAGAATTCACAGATATGAAGCAGAAAGCATTTGCTGGAATGTTCAAGCAAGGTTTTGGACTTGAATTTTCCCCCAGCACAGACAAGAACAAACTGTCTATAATTTCCCACAAACAGAAGATCAATTTTTGCTGTGACAGCATAAGTCCATCCTGGTGGGAGAAAATTAAGTCACACGTTTGCCCCTGGCATAAAGTTGTAGATTTTTGGCAGATGCATTCCACCATTTTGGCTGTCAAAATTTTGTGCGTACGTGTGTGTGTGTGTGTGTGTGTGTGTGTGTGTGTATTTCTTTTCCAACAGTCTCCTTCTGTTTCCATGGAAAAATGCCAAAGGAATGTGGGGGAGGGGAGAGTCAAAGAAAGAGAGATATTAAATTTTCATTAGAAGTAATCAACAGAATTTATTTATTCAAGGAAAATGACTTTAGACACATCAACAATAATAGTAGCAGTGGAAATAGTGATAATATAATTGCAATAACATAATCATCATTTAATCCTGTTAACAAACATTAAAGTCATGAGGAATTTATTGAGTGCCTGCTGTATGCCAGACCCTATAATAGGTGTTTCTTTCTAATAAAATTATCGTATTTAATTCTAATGATTGACTTGTGAAGAATAAAATATCTCAATTTTATAGATGAAATAACTGAGTTAAGTGAGAAACCAAAATATAACATGATCAAGATGACTCAGCTTGAAAATGAAAGAGACATAATTTAAACTCAGGACAATATGACACTTTTTCTCTTTATCACACTCTTTCAAAGGATGAGGTGGATCATTCTTAGGCTACTCTTTATGGTTTTGGGGTAAGGAAAATTTGACTTCTCTGAGTGAATCTCCTAATGATATTTCTTTTTTACATGGTTGAGCTACAGAGTAAGATCTAAAATTCTGCTTCCACAATTAGAATACTATTAAAGTTTAAAATCAGACTAATCAAATTATAGGGTCTATTTCTTATTAACCAACCACAAAAATATACTTCATTCACTTATGTGGTAAGTTCAGAAACAGGGGTTAGGAGTCTAGCAGACTTGAGTTCAAATCCCACTTGCATTACTTAACAGCTGCACTTTTTTTTTTTTTGACTAATAATTCAATTCTTCTGAATGTTTTTTTTTTCCCACAAGGGAGCTTAACGATATTTCCCTTACATTATTACTATGAGGAATAAGAAAATCAATGTATATGTACAATCCTCATCTTCAGACAGGCAATACCTCTTAGCTCCTCATTGTTTTTTCTGTGAATTCTATCTCCAATCACCTGTACTACTTTCCTCAACATCACCCTAGGGCTGTCCCCCAAATCTGCAAACTTTCCTGTTGTTTTCTTTAAGACTGTGTTCAACTATGCACTGCATAGTTTCTTTAACCTTTCTTTTCCCGTAAATCAATCCCAACAGCCCTTTTCCTCCATAAAGTGATTTACTATATTTCTTCCCCTATTGGAGGCAAAGCAGGATGTAAAACTTTGCCACACTCATAGCAGTTAGGGGAGAAGAAAGACATCAGCTCACCAGAAGATATGGATTGCTTAACTGTCCCAACAGAGTGAGAAGGGGTTGAGGTAGAGGCTTTCTGTGATTCATGATGATCTTTCCTTATAGTCCAGCATCAGAAGGAATTCCAGCAGGCCAGATTCTGGATCAGCATTGGATATCGTAATACAGAGGAAGGCACCTAATCGTTCATGTCCCTTCTGACATGCTGCCATCAAGTACAGGGTATTTTCTTCCTTACGCGTTGTCAAATGTGGTTTTAATCAGCTACAACCACAAAAAATCACAAACTTTAGGATTTTTTTTTTTTTTCAGTTTCTATGCCTGAATAGCTTTGCAGGGACCTGCAGGAGACTAGTTAGGACCCCTAAGGTATGAAGGAGCAGATAGAAAACAAATGGCCACGTGCGCCAGTTCTCAAACAGACAATGTGCTCATCAACGCCAAGAGAGACAGAGTACACATGCCTGCCCAGCTCTTCACTGGGATTCTAGCCCTTGGATCTCCACTGCCAACCCATGACCCAAGGTGCTACTAGAGTGAGCTTCTGAATATGCAGCTATCAGCCCTCCCCAAATAAACTCCTTTGCTGATTTCCTGTTGCCTGATGTAAATCTGAGCATTACTGCACTACCAAGAAGTCTCCTAAATATATCAAATTCTTGATTCCTCATGTCTTGACCCCTCCATTCTTGTTTTGTCCAAATGACTAAGCCCTAGCCATTCTACTAAATCCCATTCTGAATCACCTCTGCTAGGAAACCTTCTCTGATCCTCTAAACCAGATTAACTGTCTTTCCTCAGTAGTTTCAGAGCCTCCCAACGTTTGCATAGGACATTATTCATAAGCTACTGTATTGTAATTATTTACTTATTTGTCTATGTTATTAGACTATGAGAAGGTTGAGGATAGAAACATTATTTTATTTATCTCTATGTCCCCATAATTAACATGGGGCCTGACTCATATGTGAGGACTTTGTATTACATACATAGCATAAAAACACACAGACTTGGAATTGGTTAGATTTTTTTTCCTTCTTCTTTTTTTTTTTCTTTTTCTCTTTCCTAGGCCTTTTCCCTGAAAAGGAGTTGTTTAGATTTGGATTTGAATCTACTCATTCTCATTTATTCTCCAGGTAACTATTGAAAAATTACTTCACTTTTCTAAGCCTTAGTTTGCTCATCTGTAAAACAGGAGTAATAATAAGACCTACCTCACAGCTGTGTTTTGAGGACTAAATGAAATAATGTCAGCAAAGTGCTTAGCACAGTTCTTAGCACATGGTGATCCCTGGTACACTTACTATAAATACTCATTTTAGTGTTCTGCAAATATTTCATAGATGAGTGGATAGTATGAACCATGATGGCAAATGGTTCTAACAAAATGGACTGATGCCAGAATTTTGCCTTAAACTCCATTGACCCAGGAATAACTCTGAGGCTTTGGGCTGTTCATTAAGACTTTATTAAAATTATTTTAACCTTTGGTGGTTGCCAGAGCCAGACATGCCGGGGAGCTGAGGTTTGCCACAATGAGCTGTGTCCTCCCACGCATCCCAACTCTGGCAGAGCCATAGAGGGGCCTGGGATCATGGCCAAGGGAACATACTCCTCACTCAAACCTGTACACTGACGTGTCTTCTGGAAACTAGAAGAAAGGCTAGCTGTTTGGCTCTTTTGGTGACACTGAGTCTTGTAGCTTAAAAATATCTACACACACCCACCTGACTCCCAAAACCTGGTCTGAACTCAAGTATAAGCCAGTCTGACCTTGTGTTGCCCTACAGAGAAGGCTTCCCTGACATACATTCCTTGCCATGTATGGAGGAGTATCATCAGAGCCACCACAGATGCTACAGTCTGGAAAAAGGGATGTCCCAGGTGCTTCTTCTGGAACCAAGAGCCTAATCTCTCTGCATGTTCACTCTTGCAGCAAGAGTAGCGATGTCCTGGACCTGTAGTGATACTCTCAGAGCCTTCCTGAGGGGTCTAGATTTGTTCACTTTTCCATTAAGGGGATCAGATGCTTCTACTTTTTCAAACGGTTTCTTCCTCTCTTTCAGTGTCTGTGCCTGCCTTGAAGTAATGCCCCTTTCTACTTCCCCATCCACAGTTGTGGTGGTCTTCTCTTCATTCACTGTGGGGCACAAAGTCAGTGATATATGTTCATTAAGATTTAGTAAAATTTCTGAGTCTCAGGAATAGGTTTTGTGAGGACCCATGGTATTAACATTTGCATGGGCTTCTGACATCCTTTTTATATTCTAAAGTCTTTTTTCTTCCAGATTCCCAGATTAGTAGCCATATTTAGATTAATTTTCAAGGTAATGTATATGATTGTATCCAGGGTTTAAAGTCTGCGACGCACAGATCACACTATAAGAAAAGTAAAGAGACAATAACCGTTGGTGGGAGTTGGAAGGGATAATGTGGTGACACAAATTAGGAGGGTTTCCTAGCTTAAACCTAGCTCAAGACACCTGTACCAGTGTCCACGTCTGCTGTCCTCATCCCTTCTTTGAGCAACCATTCAACCGTTCCTCCTCTGCTTCAACTCCTACCTTCCCTTCCTCAGTAGTAAGTGCTCTAGAGGAAATGTTACGGAACACAGCGACTCCTCCAAAGCTGAGTTTCCAAAACAATTTGGACAAAAACCAGAATCTCACTTAGCAAGCAATGGGTTTAGAGGGTGAATATGTAACTTAAGCTGAACCAACCAGTACTCTTGACTGTGCCTTAAAAACAAACAAACAAACAAACAAAAAGCCCTGAAACTAGGAGGAAAAGAAATTTTCTGTCTTTTTTTCCTTGGTGTTAAATCAGAGAAGATTTAATCCTGAAAGCTGATAAGGGCTTCATGGGAAAAGGATTTTTTCAGTTTTCCCAGTTCAACTGCTATCCTTCTCAGTTACATTAGATAAAAACAAACAACTTTCTCTTTTTGCCTAGGTTAATTCAAGTTGGTTTTCTGTCCTGGCAACAATTATTTGTTTTTTTCATTAGTTGTGCAGAGGGACTGGATTGTAAATTGAATGAGGAGAATCTGTGTTCACATAGAGAGTTCATGAACAAACATAGTAGAATGGGTGGGACTGACAAGGCAAAATACTTAGAAGTTTCACAAGAATCCAAGAACTGGATCAGACAGTGAAAGTTGTCAGAACATCTCAGATGGTGGGGTAGACTGTGCGAAATCTATCCCCTTTTTCTGTCTTACCACAACCCACATCTCACTGTGTCCTCTTTTCATAGGCATCTGCTTGAATTCATCATGCTGCGGAATTCATCATGCCGCTTCAAGTTTTTGTGCCTTTGCTCATGTAGTGTCTATTTTCGGGGGTCATCTCTATTGGAGAGCCTTGTTGGATTCCTCCTGACCCTTCTCTGTTCCTCCTTGGTGCCACATGTATGTCTTTTGTTGCATTTATCTCTTCCATTCTTGTCTTCCATCCTAGACCCTGAAATATTTCAAACCAGTGATAGTGCTTCCTTCTCCACGTCTTGGGAATTAAGCAGATAACTAAGAATGGAGAAGGAAGTGAGATGGCTCATAAGAGCTACCTTAAAGAAGAAAATCTCATCACAGGTCCTGGTCCCAGTGGGCCTTGTTCATATGCAGCCTCTACTCTAAATCTTGTTAGAATCCAGTTACTGCTTTAGTGAAGACATGGACAGAAGTGAAAGAGGTAAATGAGAGGACAAGGAAAGAAATGTAAGAGGCTTCTAGTATGGTTTTAGTGTCTTAGTTAAAATTTGGGTTTTAACTTATTTTGGACTTTTTGATATACTCTTTCTGGGGACAAAATCAATTTTATTTTGTTTATCTGACTTTTAGGTGTGTTATTATTCTAATTTAAAGAGTTCTTAAAAACGTTGAGTCCAAAGATCTCATTTTCTTGAAAAGGAAAATCAGACCCTAAACTGTGAAAGTGACTAATTCAAAGTGACTTTTCTATCCAGTCTGTTTATGAATGCACCTATGTATTTACTCCATAATCACACATGAGGTGCTTACTCCATGACCATGACTATTTCAGGCACTGGGAATGGAGCACTGACTATGATAGAGTCAGCACTTACGAGGCAATCATGTTCTAATGCAGGCAAATGAACACGGCAAAATAATAAACAAGAAACATCAAGTGCTGAAAAGTGTGACCACAGACATCGAGGACTGATGTGATAGGGTGTGACAAGGGGGGCATCTTGAGATTATTGACTAATTCCATTCTGTTAAAAAGGTGTTATGAATATGATCCTCATTAACAGTAATTAACTGCATTCTCAAACCAGACTTTTCCTTTGAACAAAGCTAACAATTTAGTTTTGTGTCAATTGTTCCGTCTCACTGCTGGGGTAACATTTTCCAGTTTAGAAAGTAGTTTTATGGACAGCATCTCATTGAATCCTACCAATAACCCTGAGAACTGTGGGTCACATAACAATTCTCATTTTCTAGGTGTGTAAATAAAGGCTTACAGTATTTCACTGTCATGCCTACCGTCCATCGCCCATTAAGGACAGAGCTGGGATCAAATCCAGGAGTTTGTTGTTATTATTATTATTTTATGGTTATCGCAATATTGTGTGAATTCCACATCACCACTCTAAGTAAGGGAGGAAAAAAATATTCTGGGAAGGTTCCATACAGTTATTTGTTTGGTGTGGATGCTGTTTGCATCTGTTTTGAGGTGTTGAGCAGAAAAACACTCCGTTTCACTGAAAGAACAGCAAGTTCTCTCAAGCCAATACTCTGTCCAATCACCCACTAATAAGGAGCAGGACAGGACTACAGCCTGTTTGACCCTATGTTGTTTGCCAAGTTTGAGTCACTGCCTG
The DNA here is from genome assembly GCF_000951045.1 of Mandrillus leucophaeus. Lineage (NCBI taxonomy): Eukaryota > Metazoa > Chordata > Mammalia > Primates > Cercopithecidae > Mandrillus > Mandrillus leucophaeus. The sequence continues at coordinate 285,592 of NW_012100433.1, read as the reverse complement.
CCTCTTTGTGATGTGGTCCTTGGAACTCAGGTTTAGATTCTTCACTATGACATCTTGGTCTTTATAACACCATTTTTTTTCTCACCGTGGTAATAGCAACATGCCCTTGTTAGGGTGAGATCATATTTTACAGGCCTTTGTATTTACTGTTTTTACAACCCTTATTACATGTGTTTTGGGGCCTGTTGGCTTGCCCTTCTTCCTCAGGAGACTGTGAGCTCCTTAAGGGAGGAAACTCCCCATATTAATATCTCTACTCCCAATTTCAGCACATAGCAGACATGCAATCCTAGGACAAAGAGTGAGTTTGGTGAAATTCAGCCACACATTAAGTAAGAACATTACTGTAAAGGGTACACAATTCCAAATTGTATTGCCAAAGGCATCTGTGGAAATTTGTGAGTTTTTTCTCAAAAGATATGATTAACTAAACATATAGAGCTCTCTTTCTTAAATGATTTAATTTTAGTTCCCGCAAGAATCTAGGGTTAGAATACATTGTGTGAGAAGGTGACAGAAACCAGAATAGGGGGAAATCACAAAATGATCCATTTTGTGCAGTCATATTCAATGCCAATGTTGCGTTTGACTGGTCGAATACTTATTTTGTCCATCAGTATTTTTCTTCATTTTTTTTTTTTTCGCCCTACTGAAGACATCATAGGAATCTACATAAATCATAGCTTTCTGGGATTTTTTTTAAGAGTTGAGAATTTTGGGGTGAAAAGTGTACATTATTTCTTTCAATGAAAAATGCTTGTCTCTGCATCCTTGACAGGCAATTTTCGCATTCAGTGTTGGCCTGTGGAGACTCCCTGGATGACTGTCCCACAGCCTCAATAGCTGGAAGAGCTTCCCATATTGAACAGCAATGCTTCTCCTATAGCTCTCAGTTTGTCTTGTCCTGAGTTCTTTATTCCCGTGGCAATTCTTCTGAGGTTGAAAGACAAAGCTTAAGTCTGTCCTGAATCTTCTCTTCTTCAGTCTAGATAGTCCTGATTCTTGCAGTCATTCCTGTTGTAGATTCCATCAAGAGGAAATATAACAAAGAGACAGAAGCTGGTGTTTTGAGTCAGAATTCCTGAATTAGAATACTGATTTAACTTTATTAATCATGTGAACTTTGGCAAATTATTCCTCTTCTCTGGCCTGTTTCCTTATCCTCAGTTATAAAATAAAATTAGTAATGGCATCTAGATCCTAATATCAAAAGGCTATTGGAGAAGTACATGTACTCCTTATGTATGTACATAAAGATTCTTAAATCAGTATCTTGCTCATGGCAGGTTCATAAAATGTTAGCTGTCTTTTAAACCTTTATACTTTGAGGTTTTTCTGTTTAGGTAAAATCTGCCTTGTTTTGGGCCCCTTCAAATACATGTTTGGCCTTTGCTTTGTTTGCTAGAACATATCAGGAGCACCAAATCCCAAATGGAATTCTAGAGACAGCTCTATTCTTCATGATTACAGATTATGATGCCTTTTCTGTGAGTCCCGGCACCAATAAAAACCCCTGTTGTCTATTTTTCTTTCCGAGGCCTAAGTCGTCTGAATACACTGGACAACCTTACAGGAAAGTCTGAGAATTTCATTGCATCCAGAGGAAAATTCTGTCTCCAAAGGGTTTACAGAGTAGGATTGGTCATTCTGTTGATTGGGTTGATAAACCTATAAAAGAGAAATTATTTCACAGAACAAACAACAAAAATTCCCCACCTATCTTTGTCTCCATATCACAGAGCAGTTAGTTTTTTCCAACGAATGTCTCTTTCCTCTTTTCTTCTACCCCATGTCTTTATCCTTCAGCAGTCCTTTCTATGTCTTCCTTCTGGGCTTTGACCAATGCTGCTTCCTGTTGTAAAGATCTCAGGATATACAATCTCCTTTTTTCCTTAAGTGCTTTTCTTGCAAAGACCATTCTCCCCTGGCTTTCTTTCCCCAACACATTTGAAATTCTACTATAATAACATTACCTGTCTTGTTACCTATGAATCCCTTCTTCAATGTCTCCTATGAATAGGATGACAATATAATTTATCATCCAAACTGGGACGCTTTTGACAGTGAAAGAGGAAGTGTTAATAATTAAATCAGTGTAACAGATAAACTAGGACTGTATCAGCAAGCTTGCGTGGGTGATCGCCCTATCTAAAAGAGACCTCCTAGTAGTCTCTGTTTGATCAACCTAAAAGTGGCACTTGGCTCAAATCTCAAGACCCTCTTGTGCAGTAAATATCCCATTTGCAAATGAAGAGATAGATGGCAGAGTGGAGAGAGAGAGAGTGAGAAAAGAAGGCAGGAAAGGGGGTGGTCATTCAGCTATTAAGCAGAAATTGAACTTAGGTTAATTTTGCAAATCTTGTGTCCTTGCCCTATCTCACATACTCCTCAACTCATAGCCTTTCCTTGAAAAAGTGTATCTTTCGCAATTTTTTACTGTATCCTAATAACAATTTCAACATACTTTAAAACAATTTTTTTACTATTTATTTATTTATTTATTATACTTTAAGTTCTAGGGTACATGTGCATAACGTGCAGGTTTGTTACATATGTACACATGTACCATGTTGGTGTGCTGCACCCATCAACCCATCAGCACCCATCCACTCATCATTTACATCAGGTATAACTCCCAATGCCAACACTCCCCCCTCCCTCCTTCCCATAATAGGCTCTGGTGTGTGATGTTTCCCTTCCTGTGTCCAAGTGATCTCATTGTTCAATTCTCACCTATGAGTAAGAACATGTGGTGTTTCGTTTTCTGTTCTTGCGATAGTTTGCTGAGAAGGATGGTTTCCAGCTGCATCCATGTCCCTACAAAGGACAC
>NW_012100433.1:275126-277464 GCF_000951045.1 Mandrillus leucophaeus | reverse complement strand
GCCTTTTCTGCATCTATGTGGTTTTTGACTTCGGTTCTGTTTATATGCTGGATTACGTTTATTGATTTGCATATGTTGAACCAGCCTTGCATCTCAGGGATGAAGCCCACTTGATCATGGTGGATAAGCTTTATGATGTGCTGCTGGATTCGGTTTGCCAGTATTTTATTGAGGGTTTTTGCATCGATGTTCTCAACATACTTTTTATCCTGGGAAATGGTGCTTCTCAAGCTTCCCTACCCTCCAACATATCTTGTTTATAAAATTCTGGTTCTTTGATATAGCTACCTCATTTCAACTTGCTTCAATAAATAGCTGCTACATTCATATATCTGGACCACATACTGAACAGAGGTTGTACTTAGTAAATGTTTTAAAGTCTTTCTGATTGTGCAGGTAATCTTATTATATGTGCCAGAGACCAGATGCTGGCGGATGAAACATAAGCTAATAAATTAAGAGCCCAAATAGCATTTTGGCAACACAAGCTTGATTTTCACTTCAGCCACCCTTTTGAAAAACCCCACTATAATAATTGTCATCATTATTGTCACCATCATCATCTTCTTTCCATGTTTTTTTCTTCATAATGCAACACATGCATATTCCTATATACTTGGGATTACTCTAGGTTATAGGATTGTTTCTATTTTATTTTTGGAGAGGAAGCAATTGGCAATTTTCCAATTTTTTTTTTTTTTGTTTAAAATATGTTTGCTTTTCTTCTTCTGGTGGTTGAGTTTTACACTAGCAGATTTATTGAACATTCTGCAAAAGTAAGAAACATAGATATATTTGCAACCTTTATTAAAGGCTAAATAGACTTTGAATTTTATTAATGTTTTAAATTTGTGTAATGTTTATCTCTGACCTACATGAAGGACATAATAGGCTTTGTTTTATTATGTCTGGTAATAGCCTAATAAAGGATAACAAAAGGAAAATAAATTTTGCTATGTTGAGTGAAGAGACTAGGTTCTAGTCTGGACTTCAGCACTAAAGTATTGTGGCAAAATTTCCTCCTGCGAGGTTTTATCCTTGTTTGGGAAAGTGAAAGAATGTACGATATTCTCGCTTTTCAAAGTATATTCCAAAGAGCTGTAGGACTGTTATAGAAATGTCAATTAGGAGACAGGAGGCTCCTGAAGGATCCTGGGCTTGACCCCATATTCATTAAGAGTAGCTTACATCTACTATAGAGATGATATAAGTACATGTAAATTTGTACTACTGTATGTGTGTGTGGTGTGTGTGCATCTGTGCATGTTGATGGGGGGAGAGGGTGGCCTGATGGGGGTGTGGAAAGAGAAACACAGCCAAAGAAAAACAAGAAAGGAAATTTCTTGGACTAAGTCATTTCTAAGGTCTTATAAGTTAAGATATCTTAGTTCATTTTATGAATAATCTGAATAAATTATTTGTACCTTTTATACTGGTATGGAGAAGACATTTTGATATTTCCAAAGATATGAAGAAAATCAAAGTGAAGCCTGAAGATTATAACCACATTTTGTGGTTCTAGGTGAATAAAACAATCCTGGCAAAAGAGTATTCTGTTTAGAATATAAACCAAACCTTAAAATCTCTATACAATATACTTAAAAATTCCAAATACTGGCGAAGGAAAATCTGATTGGCCCAATGTAGGTGAAGAGTCTAGCAGTGAAGCAATCAGTGATGCCCAGGAAGCAGTATCCCTCAGTGGAACTTTCACCATTGTGGTCTGGGTGGACAGTTCTCAAAGAAAAGGGGTGATCAAAGAACTCAAAAGAAGCCCCCTGCAGGGCAAGGACCCCTTCCTAATTACACCAAGAGTCCTAGAGTCTACTTGTGATCAACCACAAAAAATCACTCAGTTAACATTTATAGACTGAAAGCATGATTATGAAGATTAATCAGAGAGAACGTGCTAATTCTCTGCGGCTGAATCAAAATATCTTGAGAATGGCCATACTTTCAAAACATTTCATATTTGCACAATTGTATAATTGACCCTTTGAGCTTTATGTATGACACAGGTTCTATTGCAGACGTTGTCCCCAGGAAGCTGACACGAAGATGACTAGTGTGCTGTAAATCTATGAGGGAGTTTCTTGGGATCAACACAAGTAGGGTAAGAGAAAGAAGCAGAATTGGGCGGAGGAAGAAGTTGGGCAATGACGCTGTTATGACAAGGTCTCAGCTGACCCCACAGATAGCTCTGGATTTGGAATGGCCTTTCAGAATTGTGCTGAGCTTATAATCCCACCAACAGTGTAAAAGTGTTCCTATTTCTCCACATCCTCTCCAGCACCTGTTGTTTCCTGACTTTTTAATGATTGCCATTCTAACTGGTGTG
>NW_012100433.1:268273-272540 GCF_000951045.1 Mandrillus leucophaeus | reverse complement strand
ACCTGATGTAAATGACGAGTTGATGGGTGCTGACGAGTTGATCGGTGCAGCACACCAACATAGCACAAGTATACATATGTAACAAACCTGCACGTTATGCACATGTACCCTAGAACCTAAAGAAGAAGAAGAATAATAATAATAAAGAAAAAGAATTGTCCTGAGCTGTGGCTGAAGGCTGAGCATTTATACTCCTGCATAGACCACTAACTGGATGCAGGCTAGGAAGGGAGACTCCTTTGAAAGGGTGCTTTGCTACCCTCTTCATCGAAGAGCAATTCTTAAAGAAAGCTGACAGCTTAGGCTGTCAGCCAGCAGCATTTTTAGCAGCTGGGAAAAAAAGTCCTTTAGTTCTGTAAGGGGATCTGAGCAGCACCCTACCTGTGTCCCAGCATCCTTGTGTGATAGGAAGACACCATCCAGAGGCCTGAATCAGACTTGTATTGTGAAAGGAGCCAATGGGGCTTTGATTGCAAGTACTGCAAGGTACTAGATAACCTAACTACATACATAAAATACTCTGTGTCTTTATTTCTTTTGCCATATGAGGGAAGTATGGAAGTCTGGCCCAGAGTAGAACATTAAAGAACCCAAATGACAGAGTATAAAGATAAAAAATTTATACCAAGGTTACATTAGTTTGTATTAATTTTGTAGCACTGCTGTACAATGAACTAGGTGGCTTTGACAACAGCAATTTATTCTCTTGCAGTAGAACCCAGAAGTCCAAAACCAAAGTGTCACTAGAGTTGGTTCATGCTGGAGAATCTGAGACAATCTATTCCATGCCTCTCTCCTAGCTTCTGGTGGCTGCTGGGACTCCTTGGAGTTCTTTGGCTTGTAGATGCATCACTCCAGTATCTACTTGTCTTTATGTGGACTTCCTCTCTGTGTGTCTCTGTGTCTTCTTTTCTGTCCTTTATAAGGATATTGGTTACTGGATTTAGGTTACTCTAATGATCTAATTTTAACTTGATTATGTTTTCAAATACTCTTATTATAAGATCACATTCTGATTTACCAGAGGTTAGAATTTCAATGTATCTTTTTTGGGGGGAAACAATTCAACCCACAACACAAGATAATATGTGGCTGAGTTCCACTGATGTTTCCTTGATTCCTCCATTCCACGGTTCACATCTTCCATCATCTCCTCCCACCATCATTGAATGTGACGCAGTCCAAACTTTCATCATCCCATGTGCTCTGTTGAAATTGCCTCCCAGATAGCTGTCCTGCCTCTGAACTCTCTTTCTTCTGAAATCTCTAGCATGTACTTCTTTCAAAATGCATTATTGTCTACATGATTAAGTCTAAAGTTTACCAAGAGTGTCGAGACTCCGGAGTCCCATTTGAACCTATGCCTTCAGTTTCATTTCACGCTGTACTCCTCTGTCCTCCACATGCCACGCTAGACTCTCTCAAAGTACTATTTTTAAGAACTTTATTGAGGTATAATTGATATACTAAGAACTTCACATATATAATGTATAGTTTGATGCATTTGGACATATGCAAACACCCATGATACCATTACCAAAATCAAGGTAATAGATATATCCAAGACCTTATAAAGTTTTCTTGTATCCCTTTGTTTTTGTTTGTTTTTGTCTTTGTACTTGTTGCTTTGGTGGTAAGAACACTTAACGTGAGATTTACTCTCTTAATACGATTTGAAATGCACAACACGGTATTATTAACCATAGGAACAATATTTTACAGAAAATCTCTAGAATTCAGTCATCTAGGATAACTGAAACTTTATATCCACTGAAAACATTCCCCTTTTTTACGAAATCTCAAATGAGTCCAGAACATTTCTGCACTCACATCTTCACCATGTTATTTCGTAAGTCACATATTTATTAATATATATCCTTCACTATTTTTGTATTTCTAAAAGAAAGCCAACTTTCAAGATTTACTCCAACTACTATTTTGTTTTAAACCATCCCGTAATTGCTCTTAGCTGATGGCAAGTCTCTTCCTCTGCCTCCTGTGTTATTGGTCTTACTACACTTAATTTTTTGCCAGATTAAGCTTATCTGTAGCTCTGTCTTTAGTATGCTATTTGAAGACTGTACGAAAAATGACCATGATGATATATTTGTCTCGATATGCCCCACAAACCTTGGCATTCAATGTTTGTTGAATTGATTTTTAAAATTAACATAATCAACAACAAACATCACATTTTATTATTATCACCAGAATTTTTTGCTTTTTTTGTGTCTTTGGATAACGAAAACACAAATTTAAGATACTTTTATAGTATGTTTTTTTTTTCTACTGAGAAATGCTTGATACTCCACTCCCTCATCCCCACTTTTTCTTCTTAGAAGCAATGAGGATTTTATGTCAACACCATTTTAAAGAATGGGGGTGGCTTGGGGTGGAAAGAATTAGAGAATTTTATTGTTTAGATAGGGCAATGCAAGACCATTTCTTAACATGTGCTTAAATCAAGTTTTCCAAGGACAACCGTATTACACAAACCCAATAAAAATGATTATTTAAAACTAAATATTCAGAAGTTAGTAGGATGATTGGGGCTAAGTGGATATTTTAGCAAGGTATATTTCAATAAAATGTTTTAGGGGAAATTGATGTGGGGCAATGCCAATTGCAAATATACTTATGACAAATTGAAAGACGGAACATTTTTCTTGGGATGAGAAAGACTTTTCTAATCGACTTCATATAAAAATATATATATCATTTTAAAACACCAATCTTTATAAACATAGGATAATCAAAGGGAAGGAAACAAAACTATCCAAAATCCTTTATCACAAGACAAAAAATATAACATGTCATTATATTAATAACCTTCCTCAATCAAAAATGTATTGTCCACATTATTTGATAAAAGCCGCGTACATGTGTGTCTGAACACTTCCCTTATTTTTCTGTTTCAAGGCACCACCCTTTACAAAACATTCTTAGAATGAAGGCTATCATGTTAAAGTACATTACCTAAACAAGAATGCATGAATCATTGGCATCTTACTTTAGCAAGCTACCCTTCATTCTAAGAATGTTTTGAATATCAGCCTATGTTACAAGAATTATTTTATTAAATAATTCTTAAGCAACTACTCTAGGCAAAGCACTGTTTAGGTTGCTGCTGACACTACATTGGAGAATATACATAAAGTTGTCATCTTTACAAAACTTTCAAGTAAAAGTAAAGACTTGTAAAAGACAATGCAATTACTCCAATATTTTTTTTTCCTATCTCTCTGAATGAGTCCTGGCCTAGAAAAATATATATATATATAAAAAATATATATATACACACATATATATCTCTCTCATAAAACAAAAAAACACTTCCTGAATTGCTGAATGTAAAATTTTGCAGAGTATTTTAACATTCATTCTTTAAAGACAGAGAAAAGTGAAGGTTTCTTCTCTCTCTCTAAAGAATAAGGCTGAATGAACCAATTACAAGTTTGCAAAATTTCATTTTATTTACCTCAGAGCTTCCTCTGTCACATATCATCTGAGTACCATTAAAAAACACCCTGGCAGCTGAATAATCATAACAATAACATTTGTTGTGTTGTATTTTACACACCAAAATCACTCATTTATGCATCTCTAGGGGTGTGTGTGTGTGGTGTGTGTGTGTGTTAGATTTAATGAGCAAGATGGCAAACTTTATAGCTACTAGCAATGTATGAAAGCAGAAATATCAAGGGTATTTTGGGTACCTAAAAGCACGGGTAAAATCTTAACAGGTATTTTGCCAAAGAGGAAAGCATCATAAAGTTCAAGGAACTGCTGTTTGTTGTGCACCTACTAAGGTTGGTTATAGTGCTAAGAATTTTCACATACTTTATCTCTCTATTTTTCAACAGTAGGCCTGTAATCTAGGGTTCATTTCTAAAATATACACGAGGAGCATTCGAAAGATAAATTGAAGTGGCTGCATTCTGATGATCAATCCATGACTAAGCCAGGATTTGAACACATGTTATTTAATTCTAGACTCAGCATTATTTGTTTCTTGAAAGTTGAAGGGGATCCTTATCATAGGAGATACTCAAGCAGAGATTGGAAGACCGCATGCTGAGAATTTTATTACGATGAAAACATCTGTTGAAAAATAAGATAAAATAACCTCAAGTTCTGCTCTAATGCCGAGATTATCTATTATTGTAATTGTGGAGGGAAGGAAGGAGGGAAGGAGGGAAGGAAGAAAGGAAGGAAGGAGGGAAGAAAGGAAGGAAGGAAGGAAAGAAGGAAGGAAGGAAGGAAGGAA
>NW_012100433.1:240078-268193 GCF_000951045.1 Mandrillus leucophaeus | reverse complement strand
AAGAAAGAAAGAAAGAAAGAAAGAAAGAAAGAAAGAAAGAAAGAAAGAAAGAAAGAAAGAAAAGTAAGAAAGAAACCCTTAACAGAATTTGCTACAACTGCTTATACTGTGATTATGAACCAATGTCCCCAGTCATCACCTAAGGAAGGATGCACTAATCTTTGGCATGTAAGAGCAGTGTTTATTCAGACTTGTAAAACCTTTGACACCTAATTTCTATCTCTGTGTCTCTTAGCTTTGTTTATTTATAAAGCTAAATTTCTTTATCTACCATACATTTTTTCTTTATGTTATTTTGTTTGTTCCTGCTTACCATCTAACATAGTTATTTATACTTTTCTCTCATTCCTTTTCTACACTCTGACTCTTGAAGCAAAAGAATGGTCATGTGGTTTGGCTCTGTGTCCCCATGCAAATCTCACCTCGAACTGTAATCCCCATAATCCCCACGTGTCAAGAGTGGGACCTGGTGGGAGATGATTGGATTATGGGGGAAGTTCCCCCATGCTGTTCTTGTAATAGTGAGTGCATTTTCATGAGATTTGATGGTATTATAAGGGTCTTGTCCCCCATTTACTTGTTCATTCTCTCATGCCGGCCACCATATAAAATGTGCCTTTGCTTCTCTCTCACCTTCCACCATAATTGTAAGTTTCCTGAGGCCTCCCTAGCCACGTGGAACTGTGAGGCAATTAAAACTCTTTTCTTTATAAATTACCCAGCCTTGGGTATGTCTTTATAGCAGTTTGATAACAGACTAATATAGTTGGTGTCTGATTCTTTATCTCAACTTCCTAGCACAATGCTTGACATGGAGAAAGGACTTAATCATTATTTAATAAATGCACAGAGCCAGCAGGTATTAAAAAGGTAAAAAATTTTGTGTACCAAGAGAGTGCCCAAGGTAAAAGAAGCAGTGTATATAAAGGATTGGATACCTTTGAGTGCGAGAGCAGGTCTGGTATGAAGAATTAAAAGAAGTTTATAGTATGTTTGTAGCAGAGGGTGCTTATGGAAGGCAATGAGCCCAAAGATAGATGGGCCTGAATCTAATAAAAAAGAATTCCTTGAAATTCACTTGAGAGCAATGAGGAGCTTCGAAGTGAAGAGTTTTAAGCTGTAAAATAACAGAGTAAAATAAATGATAATGAAATATCGTGCTGGTTACTATGTAGAGCAGAAGAGACAGAATTGTAAATACAGAGAGGAGTTAAAGGTCATTGAAATTGAGATGAGAGGTTCAAAAGGCCTAACTTAGGCAGAGTCGAGTGGGGGTGTCATATATGAGAAAGGTTGAAGAGGTAGTCTTACGAGGATTCTGGGAATGACAGGGCATGAGGGCTAAGGGACAAAGGTATGTTGAGAATAACTTCCTGGTTTCTGATTAAGTGGTTCATGGATGATTAGACAATTCATTGGGATAGGAACTAGAAGGGAGATAAAATGAGCTCAGTTTCATGCCAATGTAAAGATTCTGGTGGGAATCTAAGAGCTCTCTAATAAGCAGTGGAATATGTAGTTATGGAGCTCATGAAAAAGAAGAGGGCAAGAAATTTAAATGTGGAAAAGATTCAAAGGCTCATTGAACTTAATTTGGTTTGAGATATTAAAAACTTTTTTTTGTGATATAACTGAATACATGAATGTTATAATAGGTTGTCTCTGGACCTCTTGGGACATTGAATGTTATGTTGGAGTTACCAACTACTTTTGCTGTTCCAAAAAGCCCTGTGGAATAAGGCATTCATTCTTAGCATGTCATAAAGACTAAGTAAAATGTAATATTTGTGTATCTAGAATAGAGTCACATTAAGTAATTGTAGTGATGTGGGCTATCTGCATGAGAAAAACAATGTTTTATTTGTTAGATGCAGTAGGTTTAAGAGATAAAATTGTTCAAAGCAGAATATTGGGGAGGAGAAATAACAATTAAACTCATAATTGGACTCCATAAATGAATGATTCTGTTAATAAAACTTTACATATTTATTTAAATTGTGGTTAAAGTAAGGTTAAAAATATCAAGGATCAACTTCCTGAAAAATTTGACCAAAACAGGAAAAATGTTGGAGAATGGAAATTTATAGGCCAAGACTGCCTGACTTTATTTTTCAGAGAGATCCACTGTACCTTCCACACCACCTCAATTGCTCTTAGAAAATCTGGAAATAAAATAATTATAAAATCTGATTGAAAGATAGAAACATATTCTAAAATGTGGAATACAAAAAAGCCATAAGAAAAACTCACAAATTCAATATGGCATACAAGGAGTAAGTACAAAAAGCAAATAGTTTTAAGATGTTCCTCAATGAAGGGAGGTAAGAGGAACTGGGGAATGTGTGTCATACAGAACACCTACATCTAACAAGATAAAGATAACTGGAGACAGACTAAGAGGAATTTGCATTGCACAAAACAGCTGAAGAGTCCCAAGATTTTGTAACCAGTGCCGACAAAAACTTCAGAATCATTTAGGAAACCCATGGTTGTGTTGCCCTTTTCCCCTCCTCCAGCATCAACAGAAAGCCACAGTTAGAAAATGTTGGCTTCCAAAACTGTGATCTATGCATGTTTCAAAAGCAAAGGATATTTGGTGAGCAATGGGTATCAGAAGTTACTTTGACAAGTAGTGTTGATTTGGGCCCCACAGGAGTGAGATTGGAAATGGTAGTTTTTCTTGGCAAACTTGAGTTTTAAACCCTTTGTATCTTGAATGCTGGGAGAGGCAGAGAGATTTCCCAATAAGATAAGGTAATGTAAAAGAAACCATATATCTTGGCAGGCCCTATGTATTTCATATTCTCCTTGAGGCTAACAAGTTTTAGAGTTCTTGCATGCGTGTATGCACACGTACACACAGGCACACACATGCACGCGCACACACACACACACCGTGTGCTGGGGCTATTTATTTATCATTCTGAACTGTGTTGGTCCCTTCTCTCTGTCCTTCTTCTCATGTCAAGTCCATAAAAGCACACTTAAGTATGTGATTCTTTGAAATTTGATTTGTGTGGTCAATGGAAAACCACTGTTTTAAATTCCCTGGAAACATGGGTCATGGATACTATATTTAAAGAAATTTTAGTCATCAGGTGGCTGGATTTTTCCACCAGTATTTTCACCTTGCGTTGACTAACTCACATACACAGTCCTTATCCTCCCAACTTTTGTAAGCAAATGCATCACCATCCACATCACTCTGATACACATACACTGTTCATAATGACATCAGAGGCCCATGATATTTCTTTTTTGAGAGAATTTTCCATTTGGGTTGGAAAAAAAGGAAAAGTAAAGAAATTAGGACCAAATCTGGTCATGCAGTGTCTTAACATGGAGAATGTAGGTTGAGAGGGGGTTTTAAAATTATCACTGGGGTGTTAGTGAGGGATGGAGTGGAGGCCCGGTGGCAAGGCTGAATTCTATGAAGACTTTGGATGCAATGCCTAGGATGTGACTATCCCTGATGTTGGTTGTTGGATTTCCTCTGGGAACTCCTTCAGTAGCTGGAAATATGTGGTTTTATTTTCATTTCAAAGCATTAGCAGAATATACATTGTGCCTAAGGGAAGGAACAAACTACATGAGGGGGGACTAAGATGTTTTTCCTGCCCTTGCCAGAGGTCAGCTAACCCAAGACTTCAGCTGCATGTGCTCCTTACACAATCCCAAGGAAAAAGACATTTATGAACCAAACTCCAGGTCTCTCCCTTGTCACCATCAAATAAATTGAGCACTCAGCTCTCCAATTCACGAGCTTTTAAGGTTCTGTCTGTGGCTCAGCTACTGAATCATCATCACCCTGGGCCCTCATTAGTTCACCTTCCTGTGATCAAATCTATAACCCTTGGTAAAACTGTATGGGACTTAGTTTCTATGTTTCAGCTAATAGCAATAAAGCACAGTGTTTTTTAAAGTGCTGTTGTCTACTCATGCATATATATATACACACACACACACATGCACACACACTTATCTCCTTAAGTGTGTGTGCATGTGTGTGTATGTATATATATACGCACACACACACATATATATAATAAAGCATGAAATTATTTTAGGATTTATGTTTTCTCTTTCTTCAGAAACACTGTAGTAAAAAAAAAAAAAAAAACAACCATAACATTTTGCTTAGGTTAAAAAGGCACATGTGCCTAATACAATAAACACATCCTCAGAAACACAATAAAGTGAACCTTCTTTTACTTAAACTTCAACTATGGGAGAATAGGTAAAGAAAGTAGTTATTTCTGGCAAGATGTTACACAAATACAAACTTCATGCCAGGATTAAGAGTGGTTTAATGGAAAGAGCTATTTTCATTAGTTTCCTTTGCTGTCATTTGCTAACCATGTGACATGGAACAGATTACTTTCAACCTCTAGAACACAAGTGGTTCATCCATAAAATGGATGACTTACGATTTTTTGATTATTTTAAGATGTAAACAATATATCATGTTTCTTTTTATTAACAGCTTTAGTGAGGTATGTTTGACATGCAAAAAGCTGTAGATATTTGATGTATACAATTTGATATGTTAAGTAGATAAGTATATATCCCAGAAATCATCATCACTATCAATGCCATAAACTTATCCATCACCTCCAAAAATCATCTCCCACTTGCTTTTTTTCTGTGGTCAAAGCACTTAACATGAGATCTATCCACTTAGCAAAATTTTAAGGATACAATATAGTATGTTAATCATAAGCCCTATGTTGTACAACAGATCTGCAGCATATATTTATTTTGCATAACTGGACCTTTGTACTTTTTAACCAGTACCTCTCCATTTCAACATCTCCTCAGCCTCTTGCAACCATGTCACATGGTTAGCAAGTGATGAGTCTGACTACTTTAGGATCCCACACATTAGTCAGATTATGCAGTATTTCGCTTTCTGTGTCTGGCTAATTTCATTTAGTATAATGTCCTCTAAGTCCTGCCATGCTTTCACAAGTGGTAGGATTTTCTTCTTTTTTAAGGCTGAATGGTATTCCATTATATGTATACACCATATTTTATTTATCACTTGCCATCAAAGAGTATTTAGGTTGTTTTCATATCTTGGGTTCTCTGAATAATGCTGCAATAAACCTGAGTGCAGATAGCGCTTTAACATCTAGATTTCAATTCCTTAAGGCATATACCCAGAAGTGGGATTGCTGAAACGAATGGTAATTCTGTTTTTATTTTTCTGAGGAATTATCACATTTTTTCCATAGTGCTGCACCAGTTTACGTTCCCACCAACAGTGTACAAGGGTTCCCTTTTCTCCACATCCTTGCCAACACTTGTATCGTGTGTCTTTTTGATAATAGTAATTCTAGCAGGTTGTACTTTGTTCTTTTGATAATGATGAGCCCAATGGGTGTGAGGTGATATATCATTGTGGTTTTAATTTGCATTTCCCTGATGATTAGTGATTTTAGATACCTTTTCATTTATCTGTGGGCTATTTGTATGTATTCTTTTGAGAAATGTCTGTTCCGGTCCTTTTTAGATTTTAAAAATTGGATCATTTGGATTTTTACTATTGAGGTGTAGGAGTTCCATATATATTTTATATAATAACCCATTACCAGATATATGTTCTGTAAATACTTTCTCTTGTTCCACAGATTGAGTTTTCATTTTGTTGGTTGCTCCTTTCACTATGCAGAAGCTTTTCAGTTTAATGTCATTCTACTTGTCTATTTTTGCTTTTGTTGTTTGTGCTTTTGTCATCATATCCAAGAAATCATTGCCTAGTTTAATGTGTAAAAGGTTTGTTTTTCTCTTTGTTTTTTCATGAGTATTATTGTTTCATGTTTTAAGCTTAAGGTAAGAGAAGGGTCCAATTTCATTCTTTTGAATGTGTATATCCAGTTTTCCCCAATGCTCTTTATAAAAGAAACTCCTTTTTCTTCATTATGCTCTTGTCACTCTTGTCAAAGATCAGTTGAACTTTCAATGTACCAGTCTTTGATCTCCTGGGTTAAATTTATTTCTAAGTATCATATTTTTGACTCTATTGTACGTGGAATTGTGTTTAAATTTAAATTTCCTTTTTAGATAAGCTATTGTTATTATCTAGAAACAAAACTGACTTTTATATGTTGACTTTTGTATCCTGCAACTTTACTAAATTTGCTTATTGAGTTCTAATAGCTTTTGGGGAAATCTTAAGGGTTTCTTACATATAGGATTATGTCATCTGCAAACAGAGGCAGAAGCAGAATTGAGGTGATATCATTGTGTTAATATTAGAAATAAAACTATGATGCTATTTGGAGAAAGCTCAAAATTGATATAACAATGACTATAAAGACTCAAAAGTGAGACACTGACTGTTGGGTTGAACAGGCTAACACACCATTGAAGTGGAGAGAGAAAATGAAGATTGTAGTTGGATACAAGGTCAAAGAGACAGTATGGGGCAGGAAACTATGCAGAGCCCTGCAGGCCATGGTGTGGACACGGGTTTGCATTCTGAGTAAGAGGGATCACCATTGGAATGTTCTGAGTAAGAAGTGCCACAATTTGACTCATTTTTAAAAGACTACTTTACATTCCCACAGTAATTACAGCATTATTCACAATAGACAATATATGGAATCAAACTAAGTGTTCATCAGTGAATGAATGGATAAAGAAAATGTGTATATGCAAAACAAAATATTATTTAGCCTGAAAAAAGGAAATCCTGTCATTTGTTACAACATAGATAAACCTGGAGGACAATGCTAAGTAAAATAAGGCAGACACATAAAGACAAATATGGAGTGATCTCACACGTGGAATGTAAAAGGGTTGAACTTGTAGAAACTGTGTAGAATGCTTGTTACAGAGGATGGAGGTGGGGGATTGGGGCTATGTTAGTTAAAGGATACAAAATTTCAGTTAGAAAGGAGAAATAGGTTCAAGTGGTTTATTGTACAACATGCTGACTATGGTTAATAAATATATTTTTGAAAATTGCTAAGAGAATAGATTTCAAGTGTTCTCACCACACAAAAAGTAAGTATGTGAGGTAATGCATATGTTAATTGCCTCAATTCCACCATTCTACAGTGTATACATATATCAAAAAATGTTTTATACAATAAATATGTACAATTTTCATTTGTCAATTAAAAAGTCTATAAAAAAGGACTATGCTAGCTGCTTTGTTGAGAAGATATTAAAAGGAGCAAGCAAGGAGTCAGGTTAAACAGATCATTAATAGTTCAGGTGAGAGAATATGGCAGCTTGGACCAAGGAGATAGGCATGGAAGTGGTGAGAAGTGATATTATTCTAGATATATTGTAAAGGTTCAATAATGAGGATTGATGTGTTGGAGAGAGAGAGAGAAAGAGAATGATCACAAGATTGCTAGTTTTTTGGCCTCAGAAAATAAAAGGATGGCATTTTCATTGGCTATAATGTGGAAAATTACAGATAGGACAGTTTTAGTGCAAGGGTAGTGGGACAATATTATGAATTAAGTTCTCAAAAGTTAATTTTAAATGCAAAATGAAACATCTCTATGCAGTTGTTGGGTTGGCAATTGTTATAAAAGTCTGGCGTTCAGGTGCAATATTTCCAGGCGGTAGGTAAAATCTAGGAGTCGTCATAAAGATGGCATTTTTATTTTATTTTATATTTTATTTTTGAGACTGAGTCTTATTCTGTCATGCAGGCTGGAGTGCAGCGACGTGATCTTGGCTCACTACAACCTCCGCCTCCCAGATTCAAGTGATTCTCCTGCCTCAGCCTCCCAAGTAGCTGGGATTACAGGTATGCACCACCACGCCCAGCTAATTTTTGTAATTTTAATAGAGACAGGGTTTCACCATGTTGGCCAGGCTGGTCTCAAACTCCTGACCTCAAGTGATCTGCCCGTGCTGGCCTCCCAAAGTGCTGGGATTACAAGCGTGAGCCACCGCACCTGGCCAAGGTGGTATTTTAAAGACCAGAAATGGGATGAACTTAACTAGGGAGTATAGATAAGGATAAACTATCCCAGAATTGAATCTTAGACATTCAATGTTTAAAAACGGCAAAGATTAGGAAAAATCTTCAAAGGAGACTATGGAGTGTCTGGAGAAGAAGAAAGAAAACTAGGTGAATGGACTGTCCTGGCAAATAATGAAGAGAGTTCTTCAAAGGGGAGAGTGATACACACTATTGAATGCTCCTCATGAGTAAAGTAAAGTGAGTACTGAGAATTGACTGCTGAAGTTAGCAACATGGCAACTACTGATTACTTTGATTAGAGTGGTTAATGTGGGTAAAAGTTTCACTAAAAAGAGTTTAAAAGAGGAGAGGAGGGGAGAAATTGGTAACCAAAGTTTTTTCCATAAAGTCAAAGAAAAATAATATGCAGGTGATACAAGAAAAAATGATCTCATTTTTTTTGTTGTTAATAGGAGAAATAACAATTTTGCATGCTCAGTGGAGGGATCCCGAAGAGAGAGAAAATTAATCATTCATGAGAAAAGAGGGGATAATTGCCTGAGTAATGTCTTTGACTAGATGAGAGAGAGGATAGTGTCTACTGATGAGGTGGAAATCTTGGTCTTGGATAGCTAATAGGTTAGAATGTAGATATTCTTATATATTCAGGGAGGTACGTGAGAGGTTGTGGAAATTACCTTCAGATTGATTCCATTTTCTTAATGAAACAGGGAGAAAAAAAGGGCTTCTGCTGCTAATGAGGATGGAGAAAAGGGTGTTGGGGATTTCAGAAGCAAGGGCCAACTCAGATATGGAGGTTTTTAAAAATGATTCCAATCCTGTCATTCAAAGCGCCCTTCAATGGTTCTGACGGTTAGTTGCATAGATATCTTCCAAGTGTTTGGAGAAGGTAATTGTGTACCCCACGAAGTATCTGTTCTCCTTGGTTACAAACTTCTCAGGCAACTGTTCCATGCAACATGACTTTCAGAATTTTATGATATTACTTAGTCTTTTTTGAGGACTCTAGATTTTCAATATCTTTCTAAAATGAGATGTTCAAAAATAAAGTCAATGCTCTGAATGTGTTTTGACTCCATAAATTATTAGACAACCTACTAGTCTAACCAGGTTGCACTGTCTTTGGAAATGCAACTTTGACTTAGACTTCTTATTCCACAAATCCTTACCCAAATCCACAAAACCATTCCAATCTTGTGCAATTGATTTGCTTGAGATTATATTCAGGATCTCACACTAACTTCTTTAAAATCCTTCTTTGTTGGTTTCAGATTAGCATTCTAGACTGTAAAGGGCACTCTGAATGTCATTTCAGTACTAGAAAAGAAAATAACAGGTGGTGTTTATTGAGTAAGTGCCAAACACTGGGGTAAGCTCTTTAAAGGCATTTGCTAATTGAATTTTCTACACAATCCATGAGAAAGATGTGGTGCCCATTTTATAGGTGAAGAGACTGAGGTACTGAGTGATCAAATTGCTTGTCGAGAGTCACAAAGTTAACAATGTGACAATCTGGGATTCAAACTCAGAAATTTAATGTCAATGTCTAAGCTCTATTTTATGCTCAAGAGAAACAATCTGTTTGGAGGAAGAGCTGAAAGCATAATTGATGTCTCTATTCTGAGAACTCCTGAAAAATCAGTCCCTTTTCTACATCTCCAAGCTCCTCATCCTCCCATGAGATAGTAAGACCTTTAATTTTTATATGTCACCTCTTATGTCTAATTCCTAAATGTTCCTATTCTACTATTTATTTCATTTAGTACTTCCAGGGGTTGTGCTATCTTCAGATTTTGCAAAGCATTTAAACTAAGTGGACAGGCATTGGAGAGATTTGGGACACCTGCTGAAAGTTTAAAAGCTGTCCCATACAAGTCAATGTTAGCCACAATAAGCAAATTTTATTATCCTTTTCTTTTTACTTTTTGATGAAGTTCTTATTTTTCCATGCTGATCTTCCATATTGAATTATAATGGAAATCTCCCTCCCATCTTTTCCTTGTTATACATGTGCATTTTAAATACAATTTCTAGAATAAACATGTTTCAAAGCAATCTCTGGTTCCAAAGACTATGACACCCTTAGTAGGTTCTTCCAACTTTAAGCCTCACATGGATTTCCCAACTGTCCAGTGATTTAACTTGTCAGATTGCTGGAATCAAGTCACTCATACATGTTACCCCTTAATCTCCAACTGAAAGCCATAGCCTTCCCTTTTGCAAAGAATGGCACTTCTATTGCTTTAGAAATCCAAACTGTCTGCTTACTGTTTGTGCACAGCTGCAGCAGCTAAAAGCATCTGGCATGCAACATATGGAATTTAATTTCCTGATATTTACACAGATTGAAACTAGTTTTGCTCTAGACTTCAGAAAATCTTTGCACCAGATCTTAAGACAAAAGTTTTCAGATAATTTTATGCCCACCTCCCATACTCCCCTGCTGCAATTCCTTCAGTGACCAAGAGGACAATCAGAACATGAAGTCTGCTAGTGCTTCATCATATTGAAAGATTAAGAGTCCTCCACTTATTGGCTTTGCTGTGTTGATGGCTTACATTGGTTCTGTTTTCAACTGGAAAACTCTGGGTTTTAAAGTATGTGTTTCCTTGGGATTTTTTTTTTTTAAATATAAATCTTTCCATTGTAATGGGTGTAAATTTACAGAAAAATTGTGGAGATAGTGGAGTTACAATATACCTCACATCCAGTTTCTCTTATTATTGATTGACTTCTTACATTGACATGATAAATTTATCATGATTAATGAACCAATATTGATACATTATTATTAACTAAAGTCTATACTTTATTCAGACTTTCTTAGTTTTTACCTAATGTCCTTTTTCTGTCTCAGGATCCCATCCAGGTTAATGCATTACATTTAGTCCTCATGTTTCTTTAGGCTTGTCTTCACTGTGCCAGTTTTCTAGACTTTCCTTGGTTTTGATGACCTTGACAGCTTTGTGGAATGCTGCTGAGGTATTCTATAGAATGTCCTTCAGTCTTTTTTTTTCCTCTCCTGATTAGAGTGGACGTATGCATTTTGAAGAGGAAAATCACAGAGATATTTTCATCAAGTCAGACTGAGAGTACTGTCTTAGTCTGTTTGTGCTGCTATAACAGAATACCACAGACTGGGAAATTTATAAAGAACATAAATTTATTTCTCACAGTTCTGGAGGCAAGCAAGTTCAGGATCAAAGATCCAGCATCTGGTGCATCTGGTGAGGGCCTTCTAGCCATGTCCTCACCTCAAATGGCATGAGACAGAAGGGCAAAATAGGATGAACTCTGTGACCTCGTATGGTAGAATAGCAAAAGAGGGAGAACTCACTTCCATAAGCCTTTTTCATCAGTGTTAATTCATTTATCAGGGTGGAGACTTCATGACCTAAACATCTTCCAAAATTCTATACCTCCCAGCACTGTTGCATTGGGAATTAAATTTTTAACACATACATTTTAGAGGAGGGGACATATTAAAGCCATAGCATATATTATATATACTATCAATCTGGTTTGTGACTATGGATGTTAACCTTGAACACCTGGCTGAGGTACCATTTGTCAAGTTCTTCATGAGAAAAGTTACTCTTTATTTTCCCCCTTCCATATCATACTCTTTGGAAGAAGCCACTGTAAGAAGAAGAAACGTAGTTTCCACATTGGGAAGTGGAAATTATTCTCCACCTCCTTGAGGGCAGAGTAACTACATGACTTATTTGAAATTTGTCTTGGCATTTGTATTTTCTCCCCAATTTACTTATTCAATCATTTATTTGCATCAGTACAGAGTCACGGATGTTTATCTTATGTTTAAGGTTGTATTCCAATACTGTTTTATCTATTTGGTTGCTCAAATTGTTACAGTTTTGGCCATTGCAAACTCTTTCAATTAGCTTCTGTGTCCTTTTGATATGTCCCATCATTGTGAGATTTGTCTGTTTTTTTTGTTTGTTTGAGTTCTTTCCTTTTTGGCACTACAGAATGTTCCAGTCTCATCTTTTATATTTCCTTCCACAGTCCTAGAATCAGCCAATTCTTTTCTTGAAATTTTGTTATGACTCAAGTAGTCCTAATGAGGAAATTCTCACTGGTTGTATAGTTCTCATGGGTAGTAGAACCCGGACCCAGTAGCTAGTTAGAAGCAGTTAGTGAGAGATAATGCACATCATTATAATTCCAGCTGCTTAATCTTGAAAATCTCATGCACTTGTGAAGCAAATATTTATAGAAAAGCACTGTGTTCTAAACAATAAGATAATTAGATGTTGAGGACATACTAGTTTATGAGAACTATGGCCTATTCTCAGAGCTCTCACAGTCTAATGAAATAAACAAAAAAACAAGCAACCATAATACATTGAGTAGATGCCAGGGTGGAGGTAAGTAATTCTAGGATTAGAGGGAAACATGAAAGACAGTCATGTAACTGAAGCAGAGAAAATATCCTGGAGGTGAACTGATGAATATATTGAGGAATTTATACCCAAGGTAACTCCTTCGGGCCTTCTGATCTAATAAAAGTTTGTGGTTTCTTCAAATACATGTTCTCATGGATCCTCTCTTGTAATTTTAGTGGTTACTTTCCTTCAGAAGCTGTAGTCAATTAGAAGAATCTATGTCTTTCCATCATCACATCATGAATAAAGAGACAGACCCCTGATTCTTTTCTCAGGAAGGAGTTACAACAATGATGAAAATTGTGCTTTCCTCCTAAGGCACTCTGGGACTAACAGATACAGATGCTCTTAAACCTTCATGTGGCTTAGCATGCGAGTGGCTTTTACATTTCAGAATTAAGAACTATAAATTTATTTTTCTCATTTATGGATATCTAAAAGAAATAGCATTTAAATATATTTTTAAACAGATTATATTTTCTAAAGATAATTGCAACAATTTCTCCTATTTCATGTGTTTCTCTCACAATGAAACTTTGATATTTCTCTGATCAAGTAGTAGGTCTATGTTCTCTCCTCTTATATACGAGTGAATTGTCACTGTGATGGAAGTGATATTGCTAACTTCTGAAGCTAGGTCATAAGAGTCATGTTCCCTAGCTTCTACTGCAATCTCTCTTGAGACATTTACTCTTGGCATTCAGTTACCATCCCATGAGGAAGCCTGAATGAGCCCATGTGGAGATATCACATGGAGAGTCCATATAGGGGTTGAGGCTGAGGAGCCCATTCAAGATCCTGGCTGACAACCAGCATCAAATGCAAACCACATAAGGGAAGGTGTCTCCAGATTTTTCCAGCCCCCAGCTGTCAAGTCATCCCTTGCTTAAAATTCTGCTCAACTAATGCCCCAGGCATCATAGAGCAGAGACACATCATCTTCTCTATGCACTGTCTCACAGAATTCATCGCTATAATAGGACTTTTGTTTTATGCCATTGTTTTGTTGGAAAAAGGGGATGGAGGAGGTTGTTATTATCCAATAGTAATAACTGAAATATAAGTAGCCATCCCTCCAAGCCAGTGGCCCCTGATGGGAGAGTCAGCCCTGACCTGTAGAAAGCCTAGCACTCTCTATTATAAGCTATGTGATTTCAGATTATTAACTTGTAGTTATTATTCAATGTATCTTAATTGTCTTAAAAATAAATGAGTCAATTACTACAAAAACTCTTTGAATGCTCTGATAAACTGTATAGTAATGGCAGATCCAGGTTGTTCTATGCCTCCTATATGTTTGGTACTGTGTCATATGCAGTGGGTATAATCAGCTTTAATCTTCACAACCTGAGGCTCCAGAATTAGTAGTTTCACTTTACCGAGGAAAAGTATTCAATTCAAAGTCAAACACCCAGTAAATGATGATATTAGACATTCAAACTCAGAATGAGTTCCAAAGCTCATGTTCCAAAGTAATAAGCACAACCCCTTTCTTTTAGCAATTCATGATCTTAAGTAACATGCATAATATTCTACCATATAGACAAACTCCAGATGTATGAACTTGCAGGTGGGCATACGGATTTTGAGTCCCAACTCTGAATTTACCTGTTGTCTATGTCCGGGCCAGTTATGTAGCATCCCTGAACCTCAGAAATAAGAAAGCTTAAATGGGGGGGGGGGTTGCATATAATACACCTCACAGGGTTATTTTGTGAAATAAATGAAATAAAGCAACTAACTATCAACATAGTGTCTGGAGTAAATTTCCAAGATACACTACTTATTTGATTGACCATATGAAACATCTATTTTTAAAAGTCAAAAACAATAGAAAACCAGAAAAAGTTAAAAAATCAGCAATTTCATGTATTCCAAGCTAAATTATATGTGTGTAATAGAATTTTTAAAATATATGTGTTTTTTTATTAGCAGTACTTAAAAATGATTAAACAGAGTGTGGTTATATCTTCATAATAATTCGATAAATAATCCAAAATAAAATTGAAATAATTTAATTTATAATATCATCATAAAAGACAATACACTTATGAACACATTTAACAAAAGAAATAGAAAGCTTATACTCTAGAAACTATAAAGCAGTATTGAAAAAATCAAAGAAGACTTAAATAAATGTGAAGACATCACGTGTTGATGAATAAAAAGACACTTTGTTAAGATCCCAATATTCACCAAATTTGATCTACAGATTAAACACCCTGTTCTTATAAAAATGTCAGGTAGATTTTTTTTGTTTGTTTTTTAGAAAATGCCATGCTGATTCTAAAATTCATGTGGAAATATATATATATCCAGAAAAGCCAAAAGAGGCTTTAAAAAGAAAGGCAAAGTTGGGAGAATTCATACTTCTTGATTTCAGAACTTATTTCAGAGCTATAGTAATCAAGGATTCAAGACAGTGTGTTACTGGCATAAGCACAGATATATAGCCCAATGAAACAGAATTTAAAGTCTCAAAGAAAACCCCTTGTATTTATGGTCATATTAATTTTGACAGAGGTGTAAGGCAATTTGGTGGAGAAAAGAATAATATTTTCAACAATGATGCTAGGAAAACTGGATATCTACATGGGTAAGAAGGAAGTTAGACTCCCTTTCTCACACCACACACAAAAATTAACTCAGAATGAATTGTAGACCTAAATGATAGTTCTAAAGCTGTAAAACCCTTAGAATGAAATTTAGGAGTGCAACTTCATTGTCCCGGGTTAGGCAAAGTCATCATAGCTGTGACACCAGAGGCCCCCATGACAAGAGAAAAAATATAGATAAATTGGGCTCCATCAAAATAAAGTAAATCCAGTATTTCAAAGGACACCGTAAAGAAATTGAAAATACATGCCAAAGAATGAGATAGAGTATTTGCAAATCATATATCTAATAAGAGATTTGTGTCAATAAGCTCTTACAACTCAATAGTAAAATAATAAATATTCTAATTTAAAAAAAAATGGGTCAAGGATCTCAATAGACATTCCGTCAAAGAAGATATACAGTGGCTACATAAAAGGATTTTCAACTTTAACATTACTAGCCATTGGGGAAATGCAAATCAGAACCATAATTAGTTACCATCACAGCCACCCATGACGTCACCTGAGATGGCTAAAATAAAAGAGACAGTAACGAGTCTTAACATGGGTGTGTAAAATTGGAGCCTACATCCATTGCTGGCAGGAATACAAAAATGTATCGCTGACTCTGGAATATAGTCTAGAAGCTCCTGAAGAAGTTAAAGTTTCTGTATCCCCCTACAATTTCCTTCCTGATTCTATATGGAAGAAAAATGAAAATAAAACAAGGTTATTCAAAGCAGCATTGTTCATAGTAGCCATGAAAGTAGAACACCCATAACTAATAAATGAATAAATGAATAAATAAAATGTGGTATAGCCACACAGTGGAATATTAGGCAGTCATAAAAAAGAATAAAGTAGTGATACATACCATAATGTGTATGAGACCTGAAAACATTATGCTAAGTGACGAAGCCAGTTCCAAAAGACCATATACTGTATTACTTAATTTATATGAAACATCCAGAATAAGCCAATCTGCAGAGACAGTAAATTAGTGATTGTCTAGGGCAAGGGGGTTAGAAATAAACAGTGACTTTTAATAGATACAACATTTCTTTTTAGAGTGATGGAAATGTTCTAAAATTGATTGAGATGATGATTGAACAACTCTATGAATATGGCAAACAGCATTTAACTTTACACCTTAAATGGGTAAGTTGTATGGCATATAAATTACATGTATATACAACTGTTCAGAATAATACTAGTAGACATGTATATCATTGACGATGTGCCAGATACTCTTCTGAGTTCTCTATAGATATGAATTCATTTAATCCTCATTACAATCCTGTTAGGTTGCAATATTTTTATTTTCTCTTTAGAGATAAAGAGAAAGAATAAGAGAACAGATAATTTGTTCAAGGTTGTTTGAGTAAGGGTGGGGCTGAGATTCTATCTTGATACAGGATCTTCATGCTTATTTACTATGGTATATCACCTTTTATCAATTACAAAACATGCATGTACCTCTATCTTTATGCCCTTTTCTCTTCTTAAATTCTGCTTTGGTTGTGCACTTCCTCCAACCAAATGATTTGTGGTGGGAGTTTTTGTCTGTGTTAGTGTCAATGCTATTCTGAACATTTGTCTTAACTGCCCATCTGCATTTCCCCGTGCTCCTCAAGTCCAAGTAACTGTAAAACTAAACGTCTCCTTTGAGGCAGGTTGGGCTTTTCTACTCAGGGATCCACATGCCATTCTAAAATGGGAGGTGCAGGTGAGATAGTCATGAGGTTTAAAAGGAAAGGTGTTTGTGTCAGATGATCCAGAGTTAGAATCATGTCTTCATCTCTGCTAGCAGCATGACCTTAGATTATTTACTTTATTTCTCTAAGCTTCAGTTCCCTTATCTTAAATTGGGGATGAAGATAATACTTATGTGATGACATGATGGCATTGCTGTGAAAATTAACCTGTGAAAGCTATCAGAGAATGGTCCACGCTCAGAAAACAGGAGCCATCCACCTTATTCACTTACCCCACCAGTGTCCTAGTTTTCCAGCATGGTTTGCAGAGCGTACTGAGGGATGAAAGTCCTTCTCAAGCTCAGAAAACTAATTTGTTCCATCCTGGAAAGTTTTCACCTCCCCAAATGACACAGTTAAACCAGATTGAAAACCTAGGACAAAACACTCTATAACTGAGAAGAGAGTGCATGATGGGACTTGGCTTGATCTCCCAGTTTCTCTAGAGAAATTAGAGCGGCTGAGATGTTTAAATCCCCAGCCAGAACCCATGATTTAATTTGGTTTTATAGTTCTAAGGATTGCCTTGTTGTGGTTTCCCTTTATCACATACAGAGCCAGATCTCTCCCCTACCCACCATGAAGAAGGGAGCCAGGCACTGTAAACGTGTGCTGGCACGGCACTTAGTCACTGAGATTCTTATTATGTGGTCTCCTTAGGCAGTCACATCTGCATGGAGGCTCGGGCATAAGGACCAAAGACAGGACATGGGCTGAATAGGGGAAACTTTGTGCTGCCTTGGGAGGAGCCTGAGCTCCTGTTTGCATCCTGAGTTCATGGTTTTACTATGAGATTTCAGTCAAGTCTCCTGCCTGAGCCTCCATTTAGCCATATGTAGCTTGGAAATACTAATCCACACATCGCCATATTGATGTGAGGATGTGAGAGCTGATGCCTGACACTGAGCAAGTCTTCAATCAGTGTTATTAGATGTCCACTAGGAAACAGAAGGAGAAAAGTAGCATGCATAGAGTTCTGAGCCATCTTTCTTGATCTCATCGTCATCATTCTGGGAAAATGGGATTGAATGAGCAGAAGAAAGTCAGTTCATTTTCCTTTGTCTGAGAAGACGTCTAGTAACATTTCTTGATATGTCCTGTCCATTCTACTTTTGACACTAGAATCCTAGATGAAAGTGAGAGTAGAGATAATATAGCCCCACCTACTCATTTAACAACCAGGGAAACTGAGACTGAGTAAGGGAAATTGACCTACTGAAGAACACACAACAAATGAGTTTCAGGGTGTAAATTTGATGTTTGTGTTCTTTTCACTGCATGAAATTGTTTCTGGTAAATCACCTGAGACAAATTCAAAGAGAGGGAAGATTGCAGTGATTGAAAAACCTACTATTTGATCTCATGATAGGGTGACTGTAGTCAATAACAACTTAATTATGTATTTTAAAATAACTTTAGGAATGTAATTGGATCGTTTGTAATGGAAAGGATAAACGCTTGAGGGGATGGATACCCCATTCTCCGTGATGTGCTAATTTCACATTACATATGTATATTAAAACATCTCATGTACCCTGTAAATATATACAGCTACCATATACCCACAGAAGTTTTAAAAACTAATTTAAAAAATAAAGAAAAGAAATGTCCAAAGAAGAAGAGCTCTTATTTGATCAGAGGAGGAGGAAGTATGAAAGTGGAGCAGAAGCAGCCTGCCAAAGGCCTCCGAGGACTTGCTTAGAGTTTGGGCTTTAGCTTGAAGGCAGTGGGAAGTTATTTTTACTGGAATACAAATGACTTGAGGGCAGAATTCTAGTTCATGTCATCTTTGTGAACCACTCCTGGCATGTAATATCTGGCACACAGTAGAATTTGAGGAGTGGTTGCTTGATAATGCTAGATTTCCAAATCTGAGAACCTGCATGGCTGGAGGAACTTGCAAAATCCCTTTGGAGTTGACGCAAGTTGGAAGAAATTCTGAAAACTTGCAACAAACATTCACTTTTCTAATAATTCTTTAACATGAAAAAATAAGCACAGGAAATAACTTCAGAGATAGCTCTTTCAAAAATATTGTGACCCTGTTCATGCACTGAACTGGTAATTAGTAAACTTTCCCGATAGCTAGTAGATAGTGCATGACCCTGCAAAAGGCTGGTTCCAGGAAGTGAAGTAAGTAGGTGTTTTTTTGTATGTTTCAAAGAAAATATAGTTTACAAATAAAAAAATGCAATCTACAATAAATAAATAAATAAAATAAATTAATGAATAGAAATTCAGAGCCTAAGAGATTCTCCATATGGCATCTGCCTCAGCTTCACCTTCTACCCTGAACATATATGTGCTTCACTGCTCTTGATCATTGCTACACAAGACATTTGGTGACACTCTGACCTCTGGTCATTCTCATTATATTTATAACTTTGTAACAAATTATTTAGAAAAAGAATTAGAATAATCAGAACTGGGGTTTGAAATGAATTAGTAGCCCTTGGAACTCTGAGGGAGTAATAGGAGTACCAAAGTATGGATGTATCATTTCACCAAATGGGTGATCTGTGATTGAAAAATTTAACTGAGTTGGACTAAGATCACGTTAGCTAAAAATAGGAAAAGGCCTTGAGCTGCCTTATAAATGATGGGTTCATAATGGAAGTGGAAACTGCTCAACATTTACTGGATGTTTTCTAAGTATCAGGCACTGAGCTAGATGTCTTACTTATCATTTGTCTTGTCTATTTGATCATCATACCATCTTTACAACATGAGAGCTATCATCACCACAATTTTGGGTCAGCAACTTGAGCTTCAGAGAGACAAGAATCTGTGGAGACGGGAGTGTATCTGTTTTCCTCACCACTATGTCCACAGAACTAGTAGTATGCCTGGCACATAGTAGGTAAGTTAAATGATTCCCCCACAGCCATAAAACTGAAGAATTATGCAATGAGAAATTGAATGGTGGTCGACATGGATGTATGTGACTCTGTGTGTCTGTGTGTGTAGAAAGTCCTAGCTTGAATGACATCACTCCTTCATTCATAAACTTCCAATAAGTTTCCATTGCACAGGTCGTTATTCCAACAAGCCTTTGTTGATCTCTCCAACTTTGTCCCTGCCCTGTCTCCTTTTTCTTTTCCGTATTCCAGTGTCACTAATTTTGTGTCTATCCTTCCAACATGCTGAACTAGGTTTTGTCTTGCTGTTGCTCTTTTCTATCTCTAAAACAATCTTCTACTCCCTTAGCATAGCTAGCTTTTCTTATTTTTCCTGTTACTGTGCAAATGACGTTTCTTCAGATAAGCTTACTCTAACAACCCAATCTGAACTTGTTATCCAGCCACTAGCTGTCACATCACTCCTTTTATTTTTATGCTCTATTTATTCCTCTCTGAAATGAATTTTACTTGTATATGCTTTCTGTTCTTTGTCAGATCTCTATTAGGATGTTAGTTTCATAAGAGGGGAACTGTTGCCTCTTTTTTATTCATTTTTGTATTACCAGCACCTAGAATATTATTGGCATTTTAGTAGATGTTCAAAAATATCTATAGAATAAACAAATCAGAGAATAAATGAACAAATGGGTGACTGTTGCCCGCTGAATGAAGTCCCCAAATACCAAGCCCCAATTCCTCTTGTTTTCTGCATAATGTCCTAATATAGGCTTTCATCACTCTTTCTCCTCCTAATCTTATCCTTTTCTGTAATGGACAGCAATTTGCTCACCACATTCTACCTCTACCTCCCTTCTCTCAATTACCAGGATCCTGCTATTAAAGTACTTCACTTATGTCCCAGCAATACTTAACCACTTAAAGTTTCCTAAATGCACCATTCCTTTCTCTCCTAGCCTTTATTCTTGTTGTTCCCTCCTCCTGGACCACCCTGTCCTCTGTTGTCACCCCATGCTTTCCACTGCATAAATCCCACAGAACCCACCATACTCAGCACAAATATCCCCTTCTATGGGAAACCGCCTCTGATCTTCCCAAATGGTGATCCCTCCCAGTGCCCCTTTAGTGCCTATTCCATATTGTATTGTAGCATTTATCCCACAGTTTAATTATGCTTTCCTGATACTTTCCTCCTGGAAACTGTTAACCCAGGGGAAAAAGAAAGTAAAATTTTACCACTCTCTGAATCCCAGCTAGAGTACAAAGTTAAGCATGAAATGGCTACTCAGTGAACAGGTGTGAATGAAGGAGACAGTGAATAAATGTAAAAAAGATTAGTTAATTTATACAGAAACAAATCTGTGAATATTTGACCCAGGTTTTACTGTTTAGTTGACACTGAGAGTGACCAGTTTTCCTTGTTTGCTCGGGACCAAGAATTTCTGAAATAAGAGACTTTCAGTGCTACAACCAGGATATTCCTGGGCAAATGAGGATGAGGTTATTGCCCTATACACACCCAATTTTCTTGATATTGATAGTGATAACAGGAGAAATTGATTCAGTGAGGTTTTTAGGTTAGGTAAGATTTCAGGTGAAGGTTACTGGATGGGAGACCAGAACTGCATAGTAGACTAAGATTAGAAGCAGGGGAAGGATCACAGTGGCACTTCCTCCTGGAAGGTAAACTTTTAGGGTGGTGTGGTGGCATACAGAAGGAGCAAACTAGGGGACAGGTGGGTCTGGGCCTCACTCTAATTGCCTCTTACTATCTTTATGGCATTGGGCAAGTAAAATGACCCCTGAGCTTCCTATCTGTGAAGCATATTTTCCAATGCCAAATGAAACACTATTACAGGTCCTAATTAAGTGCCTGACACATAGTAATTGCTCAACCAAGCACTATTCCCTTCATCAGGCTATGAACCTTATACAATGGGAAATTGAACAATGGATACAATGGATCATTGTCTCCAGACCCTGAAGTAGGGTTGTTTCAACATGTAGGGTTAAGTAGTTATTACATTTTTCCAACCTGAATTAGCAAGAAGTTTGGTCTCATGAACCATTGGTTTTGTATATAATCAATACTACATTCTGTGTAATGTGTGTCTTAACTCCAGTTATGTGACTTTTTAACAGTTCCCTTGTCACAGCAGTATGCCCGATGTGGTAAGGTTACAGAGAGAGATCCACAATTTCTCAACAATCACAAAAAATACCAATATCCATATAAAACATGTTGTATCCTTTTGACCGAGCAATTCTATTTCTAGGAATTTGTCCAAAAGAAATAACCAGAGAATGCACGCACAATGATGTTCATCTCAGTATTGCTTATTACAGTGAAAAATCACAAACATCCAAAATGCTTAACAACAGAAATTTGACTAAGTTAGTTACATTTTAGACATTCACTGGATACCACACAGACATAAAAAAAAATGTATTCCCTAAAAGTATTTAATGACTTGGAAAGAAGTTCAAGGCATATTGTTAAATGAAGAAAGCAGATAACAAAACGGTATGTTCAATATGATTCTAATTTTGTAAAATAAAAATCATGAAAGAAATAACATTAACAATACCAGCAGTAGTGTCATTAATGTTTGAGAATGTGGAGTCAGAAACCTTGGATTCAAATTCCAGCCCTACTTTTTTGCTATGTGATTTTGGAAATTACCTTACTTTTCTTTGTCTCAGTTTCCTCATTGGCAAAGGGGGGACAACATTTGTTTCTATATTATAGGATTTTTTGTAAAAATTAAAAAACTTGTATCTATGAAGTGTTAGAAGATTACCTGGTACAAAGTAAATACTATAGAAGTGTTGGCTATTATTTTTAATTTTAAAAGTGAAGTTATTTGTAACAAACAGAAAATGAATCCTCTCTATGCAAATCCATCTGGCAATTAATTGCCTGAGCTAGAATTTGAACCTAAGCCTATCTGACTCTATAATTTGATCACCTAACCATTAAGTAATATAGAAAAAGAAATGTTAGCTATGTTTTTCATAGCTGTAAGATGATGCATAACTTCTATGCTCTTCTTTGTGATTTTCTAAAAGTTTAAAAATGAATACATATTGCTTTTATAACTAGAAAAAAACATTATTTCAGCACTAAATTTTAAGTTGTCTAAATGAAGTAAAACTTCTTATGCTCAATTCTACCTTTATTAATTAATTGGCCAGTTACTTTATTTCTGCACCATGACAAGGTGAAGAGGCAAGCTTCATGAGAGATGCTTCAAATACTACAAGGTGTCAAATTCATAGTCACAGAAAACGGGTCACAGGTACCCAAAGTGCTTGATCCAGAGTGTACCTGTGACCCGTTTTCTGTGACAATGAATTTGACGATCAGCATGTGTTCCAGAATCAGACAGAATTGAGTTCAAATCCCAAAGCTATAAGCCCTTGGACAAATTACCTAGCTACTCTGAGTCTTAGTTTCCTTCTTTATGAAATAGGATAATAACAGTTCTTCATGATGTCTTAAGTAGTTGGAGCTCTATGTGAAATGACCATGATTATTCCAGGTAAACAGTAGGTGCTCAACTATTGGTAATCATTAAGAGGATTATGGAATTTTGAATTGACACTTAGAGCTACTGAATCACCCTACACTGGCATGACATTGGGGAGTTCTAATTCCTACACTGTAACCTTAAATGGCAGCAATAAAATATTAAAGCCTCCAACTACTGGTTGGGTGGACCAACATTAGAAAGCCGTCTGTAACTCATTTCTATAGTGAAGGAAAACTTTGCCATTGTTTCTCACTGTGTATCCCCTCCTTTAAAGAATAACTAAAACACTAAATGCACCCGTTTTATGAGATGTTAAAAATACATCAAAGATTGAACTCTGCCTGCCTGTTGCTGATTTGGAAATGGGCTTGAATGCATTCCTTACATCCAGATTGAATTGCTATTACTTTTACTCTGCAATACTGCCAGACTTTTAAAACTTTTTTTTTTAGTAGGACTTGCTCTGGGTCCAGAACATGGTAATAGGAATTAACTCTGGCAATTCTATTGCTTAGTCTGCTCACCAGCTCCTAAATATCAACACACGTTCTGAATTTCAGCCAGAATTGATTGGAAAATTGGCCTTATAATTCACTAGGGTTCAGATTTGAGATCAGTTAACACCAGACTTCTGGAAACATTGGCTGCCCCCTTGGGCCAGTGAGTGGTGAGGTTATTCTCCTTGAAAACAGAGCTGAAAGTCATGCCTTTCTTCCTCGCTTTTTAGTGATTTCAGACTTTGCATCCTGCTGCAAACTGCTCTGAGAGTGGGAGTACACAATGCTTCATGCAGGCTTTACACAGAAGGAGAAACCTGTTCATACAGAAGGGATGTTCAGACCCGTGTTATCAATTCAGATTGTCAGGTTGAGCCACAGAGAGGGGGCAGGATCTACTGAGTGCGATAGACTGAATTGTGTCTGTCCCACCACTCTGAACGTATTTGTTGAAGCCCAGACCCTAATGTGATGGTATTTAGAGGTGGGGCTTTTGGGAGATAATTAGGTTTAAATGTGGTAATGAAAGTGGGATTCTTGTGATGGAATTAGTATCCTTATAAAAAGAGAAGGACACCACAGGCCTCTTTTTTGTCACTGTGTGAGAATACAATAAGAAGGTGGCCATCTGAAAATCAGGAAGCGAGTCCTCACCAGACAATGAATCTGTCATCATCTTGATCTTGGACTCTGCAGCCTCCAGAACTGTAAGAAATAAATGTCTGTTGTTTAAACCATTCAATGTATTGTATTTTGTTATAGCAGCCTGAGCTAAGAAACTGACACTGAGAGTTATGAAGGACTATAACCCATATTCCCTGAATCTCAGGCTACAGTTATTTTTTCCTACTTTGCCATATCTCATATATGAAAGTCTTTGCTATCACTCTAAATAGTGGGTAGTTGATAGATTAACTAACTATACCATCACCTAAATGTGGCCTGGATCTCAGCAACCTGTAACACATTTGATTAATCAATGGGTGGACAATGTACATTCGCCATCTTTCAAATTGTGGCTTCCCCATGAATCCCTTTGGTCCTTCACTGAGCCGTTTTGCCATGCACAGAGAGTATAATGCCACTTAGAAGTTGCAAGTCCACTTTGGAACACATGTTCCTGGTTCCAGTTGAATTGCCTTCTGAATGTGGAACTATTTAAAAATCAGAATACTGCTTTCCTGGAAGTGAGAGAAACATAAGAGAAGATGCATGCTGGCAATGTTTTCTGTAATGTAGGCTGTGACCCATGCTAAAATTAGCCTTTCAAACTCTCTACATATTTTGAACATAATGGCTGCATAGCCTGAGAAGGGCATCTCTGCAGAATTGTGGATTGAAATTATGTTAAACTAGGCAGCAGGAGTTTTATCGAAATTGGACTTCTGACATAGATTGGGAGATCTTTTAATTACATGATCAGTAAGATTTCAAAGCAGGCTTAGAAAGTCATCAACATCACTTGTGAAGTGTAGTAAAATATGAGAGAAGGAAAAACTGAGAGTCCTGTGTCAAGAAACCAATTGACAGTCATTAGGTTTTATCTGTGTCAAATTTGAGAACATTTAACACCTGTCCCAGAGAAGTGCACAGGCAATTATGTGAAACACCCAGCTGCTTCCCAGAACCCACAAGTCCACTGAAGATCGTCTGTAAAGAATACACAGGAGACAGCCAGTGAAGAGAGCTGAACAATGAACTCATAAAAGCTTGCAAACAAACAGATTTCCACGTTGGCAAGCCAAGTCCCAAATGTTACTTACAGCTGGGTAAATTTGACCTTCCAAGTGTTTGTTCTTCTTTGTCACCCATTTTAAAAACAGAGACTCAACCCAAGATTACATGGAAGAAAGTGTAGCATAACAGGTTGGTTAAGGGATCGGACTGTGGAGTTTGACTGCCTCAGTTGGAATCCCATTCATGCTACTTACTAACTGCATGACCTTGGACAAGTTGCCTAGACTGTCTAATCCTTTGTTTCCTCACTTGTAAAATAAAGAATAATAATGGCTGTGCCAATTTCATAGGATGTGGTAAGGATTAAGTGTGTTTATCTACAGAGCTCAGCACAGTGCCTGGCACATAGCAAGGACTCAATACATGTAAGACTATTATTGAAATAGTTTCTTGCTTCTCACCCATAAAAAATTCTGTGTATGTAACAACACACCTAATGAATCTGGGCACATGGCCGCAAAGAAAGTGTTCAAGAGGTGAGTAGGAGAAAAACAAAGATTGCTTAGCTATGCATAATCATGATCGTTGCTATCTCTTATTGGCACTGTGTCAAGCACTTTATGAATATCATCTTATTTAATCACCATGGAATATTAAAAAGTAAATACTGTTCTCATTTTTTGTACAAGGCAATCAAAACACAGCAAAGTTAAGTAATTTATCCAGAGTAAGACATCCAGAAAATAGGCTCAAATTTGAGATATTCTGATTCTACATTTGATCTTCTGAAGCCAACAACAAGGCCAGGCACAGTGGCTCATGCCTGCAATCCTAGCACTTTGGGAGGCCGAGGAAGGAGGATCTCTTGAAGCCAGAAGTTCAAGACCAGCTTGGGCAACATAGTGATACCCCCATCTCTGCCAAAAATATATATTTTAAAAAAATTAGCCTGGTATAGTGGCATACACCTGTGGTCCAAGCTATTCTGGAGGCTGAGGTGGGAGAATGTCTTGAGCTCTGGGGGTCGAGGCTGCAGTAAGCTGTTATGGCACCACTGCAATCCAGCCTGCTGATAGAGAAGAATCCTGTATCAAAACAAACAAACACACACACACACACACACACACACACACACACAAAATTTTTACGTTTCCTAAGATTGCTTGGTGCAGTTTTGGCATGACACACAAGGAATTGTATCATATCACATCAGCATAGTCCTGTCTTATACAATGGAGCGTCGGTAAACACAACTTACACTTACATGTTGTCATGGGAATGGAAGAGAGGGAGGTTTCTATATGTCCACCAATTTTCAGAAAGGTGAAACAAGCAGAGCAAATACATAGAAAAAGCTAAGACAAATGGACTCCTGTTCTTTGAAGTTCTCTTTCCCCTGATGAGGCAAATATACAGGGCTAACTTTCAAAATATATTCAGTTCAGGTGAGCATAGCCAGTATTTATAAATGTTGCATATCACAGGTATTGTGGACGGGAATCAGCAAAGATGATTTATACACAAAGAAATCTGATGGAAAAATAAATAAGCAACTGCAAAACTGTATATTAAAGCAGAGTGATTAAGAGCCTGGGCTTGGGAATCCTGGCTTCATTATTCAGCATGTGAACTCAAGCAGATCACTTTACTTTTACATCTATAAAATAGGTCTATTATGTAATCCCTACAGAACAGGACTGCTAGCATAATGATATGGAATAAAGTGCATAAACAACTTAGTATTTGCACCTAGAGTCACTCAACAATATTAATTACTATGATTAAATTAGACCACCTACCTAGGTCTAGTACTAGTTCTACCACCTACTGATTTTGTATTCTTGAGCAAGTTACTGAATCACTCTGTTTTCTTACATGTAAACTGGGATAAAAATAGTACCTCCTTCAGCGGGTCATTACAAAGATTAAGTAAGTTAATATTGACAAAGCACTTAGATAAGTGTCTGGCACATAGTAAGGGCTCAGTGGTAGCTATGACTATTATTGCTGTGATTTTTTTGGATAGAAGTAAGCACGAGATGCTGTAAGAAAATAAACAGTCACCTAACTGAAGTTGTGATGTGTGAGCAGGAAAAACTTCCTAGAGGACAGTATGAAAGTGTAGACCAGGTGTGGGGAGATGAGCAGGGAAACAGCCAGAGAAATGGGAGATTTAGAAACAACACATCTTGCATTTCTTTATATTCAGACTTCAGTGGAGGCCTTGCCTCTCACATCTCTTGCTTTTGCTGGTTGGAGTTCATAAGTCCTACAATTGGTTTGAAGGCAAATTCCAAACTCGAAAAGGAGTGAGAGGGGGTAAGAGGAGAATGCAGTAACTCCTTTTGAAAAAGGGCTGCAATCATTTAGCCGATTATTTAACATTGTGGAATGCAGTAAGGTCAGAGACTGGCTCACCTTTCAATGTAACTACAGTCCCAATGAGCAATTTCTAAAATTGCTTGAAGTCATTTATACCAGTGAATGCATATGCATTAGAGCCTGGTTAAAGATTTAGAGGATAAGCTGGTTAATAGAATTAATTTAATATATCCGGTACAATTCAGTGGAACACATGAGTGCCCTTCAGAGCCTAAAACTGATGGGAGAGAAACAAATCCTTGTACCAGCCATTAAAGAAGGATTAGTTGGCCTCCTAAAGGAGTAAGCCCATGACTTTCATTCTTCTCTAGCTGTATGCACAATGGATGTCTTGATAAATAGCTATAAACCGTTTACCGGAAATTGGACTCACTCTTTCTTTCTTTCTTTCTTTCTTTCTTTCTTTCTTTCTTTCTTTCTTTCTTTCTTTCTTTCTTTCTTTCTTTCTTTCTTTCTTTCTTTC
>NW_012100433.1:233630-239398 GCF_000951045.1 Mandrillus leucophaeus | reverse complement strand
TTCCTTCCTTCCTTCCTTCCTTCCTTCCTTCCTTCCTTCCTTCCTTCTTTATTTTTCTCTTTTTTTCTTGGCCACTTCACATTCATTCCATGGTCATGCTTGATCCCTTTGCCTTATTTTTGAAGTCAGGAGGGAATGCATAAAAGACCAGAGTACCATACATTCACCAAGGTCATCCATCATCCTTTGTGAGATAGGGTGGCTAGAAAAAAGCTACCTTCACCCCTCTCTGCATAGCCTGAGTGAAGATCCAGGAAACAGTGGCTAACATCCTTATTTAAAATATAACCTGACTTAGTACTGAGGTTGCTGGTGGGAGCTGAGAAGAAAGCCTCCCAAAAGAATCTAATATTTACTGCAGTTCCTCAAGACATCGACGTCCCCACCTTTTGCAGTTGAAACATGATTTTGTAGGACCAAATGTCTAGTTTTCTGAAGGTAATTCAAAACAAGAGTATATTGTATTTTGCTATGGTAGATCAAAGCTTCTTCTTCCATCCCTGTCCAAGTTGTGATGCCAAATTAGGGAGACCTTTTGACTCAGAAAAAAAAACAAACACATTTGGGAAGATATTTTAAGATGATGAGAGAGCTTCTATTTATGCAACTCTCAGTGATATAATTTTTAATAGCACTTTTATATAATTTTAAGCTGTCAAATCAAAACAGTACTTTTCTAATCTGGGAAAAATAATTTGGGAGTAAATATTGATCACTCTTATGTGGTATGTTTGTTTATGGCCAGAATGACAATAGAAATATTCTGTGTCACTGAACAGGACATTCAGGGGGAATTTTAACAAAAAGAAGAAAGTAAAGAAAAAAGTATGCATTTTCTATTTACATAAAAGGACACATGGCAAGCTTGTTTGGCTTTCAAGGATCATGAAAAGTGCCCAGCATGGTGTGTAGTAGATATGAACCACATAAAAACAAATGTGCTTGAAGTCTATTTTTACCAAAATGGTATAGGTATTTTATCTTGTATCAATTCATGTTCATAAGTAAATTCCCATTCTACACTATAAGCTCTTAAAAGACAGAAATTATTTTCTTTTTTCTCTCTCTACCCCTCCTCAGGTCAACATAAGTGAAAACCCTGGGCCAGAGAGAAAGGAAGGCCTGAGCTGATAGCCCAGTTGTGACTGGCGTGGGCAAGTCCTATCACTTCAATATGCCTCAGTTTCCTTAACTGTAAAATGGGGATAATGATGCTTACATTGTACCTTAAGGAGTGATTGTAAGAATTCAATGAGAATGTTGTGACAGCAACCTGCATGGAAACTTGCAGCTATATTTTCATTACTTGTACATCCCCAGTCCTTTGCTTTTACAGCAAAGATCCTGTCTCACAAAAAGTGTGTCATTAGTGAGCATGAGCATAACATTAAACAGGGATAAGTGGCTCTGTCTTGATTGGTGGAGGTTTCTATATTGGTTGCAGCTGCATAGCTGTTTTTATGCATATTGTACGCAATGACTTAGCCATTTGCAATGGTTGCGAAGAAAGCCAAGGGTCGGTGCTATAGCAAAGCAACTCCTCTTTGCTTTGGCTACAACAGGCCTTTTCCATGCCATGACAGACACAATCCATTTTGAATCCAAACAGATAAAGAAATAAAGAAGGACAGAGAAAAGTGATAAAAGCAAATAGAGGACAACAGAGGAATAAAAAGACAAGGATGCAAATAAATGTGGTTTTGAAACACTCTTCTAATTCTTTGGGAAGAACAGACAGCAGTGTTGAGCTAATGACCCAAAAATAGGTCTGAGCAAACATTTGCCAATGATCTGGAAAAGAATTTTTTTTTTCCTGACACTTCTCTAAGTAACAGTAGAACTTTGGACTCTGGGAAGGGAGGGTAGTGCTGAGGCCAGGCAAGGTATTGCTCACCCTTCATAAGGTTCTCTCAGGCACCCCTGCCAAACTTCAGACCTGGCTTGTGACAAGGGAACCTCTGAATGCTGTGGTTTGGATTTTGCTTGTGGCTTAATTTTCATATGTGAGGTCTTCTCATGCCCAAGAAACCAGGCCTTGCCCAATCGAAATCAGACAGAATGGCCACACACATTTGCAAGATTGCATGCCATCTTGTCTTTCTTAATGATTTTCATAGGGCTTTCTTAACAAAAATGGAAGAAACAGGTAGAATAGGAGTTACGGGAGTTTAGTCCTTCTCTTTTCCTTATGTCTAGACCAACATTTTACAAACTGACTACTCTGAGGCATGGTCATTGATATTAACAAGAAAAGTGCTGTTAGGACAAACAAGTTTGAGAAGTGGGTTTAACAAAATGAAAGAGGTCTTTTTCCTGCAGAGAACACTGATAGGCTAGATGCCATTATACTTATTCTCAATCCTCCTGTTATTTGTTACACCAGCATCAATGGACACTGTCACCTACACCCTCCTTGAAATACTTTCTCCAATTAACTCCCAAGTTGCTGCCCTCTCTTGGTTTCCTCCTACTTCATTGGCCTTTGTTTCTCTGTATCCTCCACTGACTTTGAATTCCTCTTCCACAACCTAAGGAGACTGAGCCTCAGTCTCAGGTCCTCTCTTACTTTAACACACATATTCATTGAGTAGTCATCTTGGTTTATGGACTATTTATTTATTTATTTATTTATTTATTTATTTTGAGTCTGAGTCTCGCTCTATCACCCAGGCTAGAGTGCAGCAGTGGCATGCTCTCAGTTCACTGTAACCTCTGCCTTCCAGGTTCAAGCAATTCTCCTGCCTCAGCCTCCCAAGTAGCTGGGACTTCAGGTGCTTGCCACCATGCCTAGCTAATTTTTTTTTTTTTTTTTTTTTTTTTAGTAGAGACAGGGTTCTACTATCTTGGCCAGGCTGGTCTTGAACTCCTGACCTCAGGCAGTCCACCTGCCTCAGCCTCCCAAAGTGCTGGGATTACAGGCGTGAGCCACCACACCCCGCTGGATTATGCGCTTTAAATACCATGTATATGCTGATGACATCAACGTATCTTTTCTACTTAGTGTGACCTCACCAATTATCTTCAGGTTGATACTTTCAATTACATAAGTGACGTATATGTAAATATACAAATATATTGCATACATATTGAATAAACATTTCACATGTAATATCTCCAAAATGAGACTTCCTCATGGTTTCTACACAGTTTCCCGCTTTCAATGAATGAAACCACTGTTTTCTGTATTCCTCAGGCCAAAAATGCAGGAATCCTCCTTCATTCCTTGCATTTCCTAACACTCTACATCCAATTCAATCCCATGTTTTAACCGCATTACCTTTAAAATATTTCTTGAACCTCACTGGGTTTTACCTTTAATATGCTTATTCCAAGCCATTATCATCTTTCACATAGACTACTGTGATTACCTTCTAACCAGTCTCCCTTGGACACACTCACTCTCCACAGTCAATTAACGACACTATGTGATCTAAAAAACAGAAATCAGATCTTGTCACTCCCCTCTTTGAATACCTCCTGAGATTTCCCATCATACTAAAAGTAAACTGTAAACTTTTCCCCATATTCTAAAAAGTTCCGTATAATCGGACCCCTGCTGATCTGACCTCATTTGTTACCACTATTCCCCTTACTCACTTGTGTAATGACACATCAGTGTTTGTGCTACTCAGAATAGGCCAAGGTTGGCCTCAGGACCTTTACACTGGTCAGTACTGCTCTGCCTCATATCCTCAACTGGCTTTTTGCTAACAGTTCACAGAATCAATAAGTACTTTTCCCTCTGACCTTCAGTTTTCTCCTTCTACATAATGATCAAAAAGGAAATCTGCTATATTTTTATTATATAAGGAAGGTGCTAAATGGACAAGTGTGGCAAAATCCAGGATTTGCAGACTGCAAAAGTGTCAGCACATGGAACAATACTTTGGTCCCATGCAATAGGATTGATTCATATTATCAATAACCAGATCAAACTAAAGGACACATTAAACATTTAGCACTATAATTAACCATGGCCTTTGTCATTTCAACGTGAAATGTCTTAGTCATTTCAAAGTGAAGACATAATGTATTGTAAATCTTGTTCGAGCCCCATGTGAAAAAGTTCCATTCTTTGGTTAGAGGTTTGAACTAAAGTTGAATCATTTATTTGAGCATAACATTTCAGAGGCTTTTCCAGGTAGTTCATTAGGAAACAGATTTTGTCCTCATGACAACCTTCTGACGTGAGTATCATTATCTTAATTTTACAGATGAAGACACTGATGATTGGTGAGTGAAACACTTCCCCAAGGAGACAGAGCAAACAAGTGACATAGATGGTTTTTGAAATCCACATTTTTAAGAAAAAAATTCACATTGTTTTACATCAGCAAAAATTCAATGTTTGCTCATGAAACAGTTGAGTTATGAACTTTTTATACGTAAAAGAAGATTCCATCAATAGTAAGAATATCTGATTATGTGTGGTATGGTCAAAAGCCATGAGGCATTAACATAAACAAATAAGTTTTAGATTATATCACTTTTTGTCTCTAAATCTCAGAGTATTTTCATAAGGAAGAATATATGACATTATGGATGCATTTAAAAACATAAACTAGGGAAAATGAGAGCCTTTCTCAAGGAAGCAAATTTTCATTGAGAGCTGTTTGCATGAGAAAGATTTGCCTCACAAAAGTGGTATTACCATCCCTGGAGGTACATCAACAGAGAATAGACAATTCACAGTACGGGATATTATAGACTAAGCCTTGCTGGCTCACACAAGCTGGACCAGACAGTCTCACACAAGCTGGACTACATGTCCTTTAGGGTTCTTTCAACCTTAAGACATGGCTTCTCAGTCAATTCCATCAATATCAATTTTTCTGTGTTTAAGCTTGTTCTCCTTCCAAGGCAGAGTCTGAGGACTGGGTATCAGGCAGTTTAATTGGGAGATGATCCTAGGAAGTAGAGTGAGAATGGAGAGAGAGTAGCAGGAAATGAGGAAACGCCAATCAACTGTGGGCTGTTAAATTTATAATTATTGTGGTCCTGCTGACACGCTTGGAGGAATCTTAAAAATTGAGCATTGGCCCCTTGTTCCCAGAAGACTGGGGGCTTCTTTCATCAGCTTCCACCTAACTAGTCAAGGCTATGCTTGCATAAGAGTTGAGTACACTTCTACAGTTCCAGAGAAGGCCATGAGGAAGAAATGTGGAGAGAGATTGTGGTGTACTGCTGAAGGTGCATTTTTGTTGCATTTTGCATTTTGAGTGCATTTTGAATTGTCCATCATAGCTGCACTAAGGTAATAGATAGGATAAGGGTATAAAATGTGGGGCACTAAAAGGATTTGCCATACCTAGTCTTTGTTTTGATTTGCTTTCTAGGCTGAAGTCTTGAGCAATCAGCAAGAGCCCCATAAATAAATACTTCTTCCACTCTGATTCTTCTATGAGTACAGGGTTAGCTGTGGTTCCTGTGTTAAGCAGAATAATACCCTCTTCGACCCCCAATATGGCCCCCTAATAATTTATGGAAACTGTGAATGTGTTAGGTTACAGATCAAAGAGAAATTAATGATGAAGATGAAATTAAGATTGCTGATCAGTTGGCTTTGAGATGGGAAGGTTACTCTGGAGTATCTGTGTAGGTACAGTTTCATCAGAAGTGTCTTTATAACTAGAAGACAGAAGCAGAAGAAAAGAATCAGAAAGAGGGTAGCACAAAAAGAACATTGCTGGCATTGGTGATTGGAGGAAGGCCCAAGAACCAGGAATGCTGTTTTTGTTTTTGTTTTTGTTTTTTTCTGGTTGTTGTAG
>NW_012100433.1:229525-233549 GCF_000951045.1 Mandrillus leucophaeus | reverse complement strand
TTTTTTTTCTGAGATGGAATCTCACTCTGTCTCCCAGGCTGGAGTGCAGTGGTGTAACCTCGGCTCACTGCAACCTCCACCTCCTGGGTTCAAGCAGTTCCCTGCCTCAGCCTCCGGAGTAGCTGGGATTACAGGCACCCACCACTATGCCCGGCTAATTTTTTGTATTTTTAGTAGAGATGGGGTTTCACCATCTTGACCAGGCTGGTCTTGAACTCTTGACCTCGTGATCTACCCGCCTTAGTCTCCCAAAGTGCTGGGATTACAGGCATGAGCCACTGCACTCGGCCTGCTGGTCATCTTTAGAATCTGAAAAAGACAAGAATATGGATTGTCTCTTAGAGCTTTCTGAAGGAATGCATCCCTGACAGTACCTTAACTTAGTCCAGTGAGACCTATTTCAAACTTCTGACCTTCAGAACTGTAATACATTTGTATTGTTTAAGCCACTAAATCTGTGCTAATTTGTTAAAATAGCAATGGAAAATTAATGCAGTTCCCCATTTCCCAGTACTATAGGACAATCTGTGGAATCGAATCCAAAAAGGATTGGTCAACTTCTGGCTAAAAGAATGTTGCTGCATGACAAACAACCCTTAAATCTGTGGTTTACAATAATAAAAATCTATTGTAGGCTCATAGGTTGCTGAACGTCAGTTGTGGGATATATGTGAATCTGTGTATCGTCATGTGGCTGAGCTCTGCTAGGCTTGGCTGGGCTATACTGGGGTCTTGGCTTAGGAGTGGGTTCAGGTCAGCTCCACATGTCTTTATTTCATGACCCAGACTGAAGCAGCAATAACTCTATGGGACATACTATTCTTCTGGTGGAGAAAAGAAGCTCCAAAAGGCTAATACATGCTTGCCACATCTCTTAAGGCTAATTGACTAAAGCTGGCACATACAGTTACTTCTGCCCATATTCTATTGGCCCATGTCAGTGACAAGATTCAGCTCTAGTCATTGGAACCAAGAAAAGCACCCTGACCTACAAGAAGAATGTCAAGGTCACGGTGGGAAGGAAAAATTGTGGACAAATAATACAATCTATCACCAAAGGGCATCTGTACCTGTGAAGATGTGAGCTCATCTGTCTCCTGCAAAGACAGGTCTCATCATGGTCTGGCCAACATGGTTGGGTCTCCCAGTAAATGATGCAAATCTATAGAGATCTGGTAGGCTGCAATGCATCTAAACAGACTCTTAGAATCCTAGCTTTAAGAATCAGACAAAGAAGTGTAATCCAACTGCCATATTTTAATAGGAAAAAAAGTGTGCTAAGGAAGGATTTTCCCCAAACTAACAATAGTAGAACTGATATTAGAACAAAGATCTCTAAAACAGTCAAGGGCTCAACCCACAGTCTCTTTAATTCTGAAATCCTGCTCCATAGCCCCCACCCCAACTATGTTACTACTCCAAATCCTTTGAAATCTGTATACTAACAGTACGACTGAATTGAAAAAGATGAGGTTGATTATACCAGCATCAGACTGACAAAGTCCTCATTTTTCTCCTCTAAATCTTAGGTTTGAACAAACCTTTATTTTGGCTGGTGCTAGGGAAATCCCATTCTGCCTCTGCCTGAGGTTCTGTTTGGGTGTTGCAGAGCAGTGATTCACAGGAAAAGTACCTTCGAAACCCACAGGGGTTCCTTCTTCTTCTTCTTTTTTTTCTC
Source organism: Mandrillus leucophaeus (assembly GCF_000951045.1). Taxonomy (NCBI): domain Eukaryota; kingdom Metazoa; phylum Chordata; class Mammalia; order Primates; family Cercopithecidae; genus Mandrillus; species Mandrillus leucophaeus. The sequence continues at coordinate 231,871 of NW_012100433.1, read as the reverse complement.
CCATTAGAAGTAATTTTTGGACTGCTGTGAGATGCCCAGATGCAGAGTGCTGTAGACACCGAGGCTCTCTTCTTGGCCATGGGTCAGGGAGGGTATCTTCAGGGGCTTTCTCAGTCTTTCTCTCTACAGGAAGTTTCAATCCTCCAGACAAAGAAGGGTAGGTTTTTCCCTATACCTGAAAAGCTCTTTTGTTATCTTTTTGTTCCACCCAAGCATGGAAAGACCCCAGTCCAGTTGTTATCTGCTCCAGGAAACCTTCCCTGATTTTCCTGAGCATAGTTAAGTGCTCACTAGCACTTTGTGCAGCCTCTGTCCTATCACTTACCACATTGTATTATGTTTTTTTTTTTCCTTTGTACAGCTACTTCTGTCGCCAAATTATGCCCTCTTCCATTGCTGGGACTTTATATTACTTACCATTATGTCCTGAGCATTTAGTACAATGCCTGCCACAGAGTAGGAATTTAGTAGACACTTCTTTGATTAATAGAAATTATTCTACTGTTTCTTTTATCTTATTTTAGCTAATACCTCATAACATCATATAATGAAATACTGCAAGATAATCATTTATTATATATGCCTGAATGAATGTAAGAATAAATGAAAGAGATGTAACATTTACTGAGTATCTTCTACGGGGTGATCTCTATTTTACACATCATCTCAACACATAGAAGCAGGCACAGAGTCACACACACGCATGTTCACATGATGCATGTTTATTTTAGAAAAAAAAGGAAAATGGATGTAAGGATATGATGTGGTGTGAATGTTTGCACCCCCATGCCCCCAAATTCATATATTGAAACTTAAATGCTAATGTGACAGTATTATAAGGTGGGACCTCTGGAGGGTGACTAGTTCATTAGGGCTTTGCCCTCAAGCATGGAATTAGTGCCCTCATAAAAGAAAGCCGAGAAAGCTTGTCCACGTCTTCTGCCATGTGAAGACACATAGAAGGCACCATTTAATGGCAATGGGCCCTCACCAGACGCCATATCTGCTGGTATCCTGACTTTGTGCCCTGACTTCCCAGATTCCTGAACTGTGAGCAATAAACTTATGATGTTTTTACATTTCCCAGTCTATGGTGTTTTGTTGTAGCAACCCAAATGGACTAAGGTAGAAATCTTAAATTGATCTTCAATTACTCACTATATTACAACTCAAAGATAATATTCTTTCATGTTTTGTTGAAAATCATTCCAGAATTTTTGAAATGCATGCATTTTTTTCTTGTAAGAATGCAATTATATCATTGTTGAGATTTATTGTTAAATTTGAATTGGTAATAGCTCTTTGTTATTTGTGTTTAAACATGTTGATGTTAGGTCTTTTCCTTAGCAATAAAGTTAAAATTGATATAATCATAAATATCACTCCTTTTCCTTATGATTTCTACCATCGATGTCATATATAAAAATGTTTTAGAATGTCAAGATGTAAAAATATTAATCTCTATTTTCTTGTGGCTTCATTTATTCCAATGATTTTTTTTTCCTTTTTTCTCCCTCCCTCCCTTCCTTCCTCCTCTTTTCTTACTTTTTCAGTCAAATCTTAAGTCCAAGTGAAATTTTATTATACTCTGAAATTAGGCAAGGATCTACCTTTGTTTTATTTTTCTAGTAGTTTATCAAATTGAGTTTTATATAATTGGGGGAATTTACTAATAGTTTGTGGTAGTTTTAAAAGTTTTAATAATTTGAATTTTCTAAGTGAATAATAATATTATGTGTAAAGATATTTTTTGTTATCTTGATTAATAGTTATATGTTCTATATCTTCTTTTCATATGGCAACGGCTGTAACAGTGTTAATGACAATGGTGATAATGGACAACTATATGTCCTGTGAAATTTTAAGAGAAATGATTCTATTAAAGTTGCAGTACTGAAAGTGATAGTGGTTGTTAGTGTAAGTTAGGTTACTTCAATAATGTTAAATAAATGTTCATATTTCCTAGTCTAAGGTTTATTTTTGTGTTAGAGAAGAGAAAAGCATGAGCAAAAAAAAGTTAAGATAAATATAGAAACAACAAATATGGCAGGGATATAGCTTAGATAAGTCCTTTTTAAAAGTTAAAGTACTACCAAGTTGAGTTTTAAAAAGAAGAAAGTTTATTAATATATAGTTCACAAGAGTTATTCCTGAAAAAAGGAGACTCAAAAAGACTAAAAATAAATTTTGAACAGAAGCATTTGCTAATCACACACACACACACACACACATTCAGCAAATGAACAAGAAACAAACAAAAAAAACAATTTCTTTATCATTAAATAACTCACTACCTATATGCTAGTCTCTCTTTTTTTTTTTTTTTTTTTTTTTTTTTTTTTTTTT
>NW_012100433.1:187393-229475 GCF_000951045.1 Mandrillus leucophaeus | reverse complement strand
TTTTTTGAGACTTTTGGCGAAGTCTGTTGCCAGGCTGGAGTGCAGTGGGGCAATCTCAGCTCACTGCAACCTCCGCATCCCGGGTTCAAGCAATTCTCTTGCCTCAGCCTCCTGAGTAGCTGGGACTACAGGCATGCACCACCACACCCAGATAACTTTTTGTATTTTTAGTAGAGATGGGGTTTCATCATGTTGGTCAGGATGGTCTCCACCTTGTGATCTACCTGCCTCGGCCTCCCATAGTTCTGGGATTACAGGCATGAGCCACCGTGCCCAGCCTCTAAGCTATTCTTTAAGTTCCTAGACTTGGCACTTAAGAACTTTCCCAAAACATAACTACTCACTGCTCTTAAACACAATGTAGAACTTCTTGCCCCCATTCCCGCCACTTAAAATATTTTTCTAGTTCTCTTGGTTCTCTTCTTTGTTGGTGACACCCAAATGTGTCACTCTTCCAGAAGGCTTCTACAGTCACTATTCACTTTGGTGATTATCCTTTCCTTGGAAGCCCTTTGCTTCTTCCTGCCTGAGTGGTTCTGAAGGAGCTCAGAAAGTTTCACTTGTCCCTATGTGTGCTGGTCTTGGGTCTCGGCTCAACATCATTTCTCTCCTGGATTACCAAGGCAGTCTCTAACTAGTCCCCATGCCATTACAGTTCTAAATAACTCCTCCCTTGCAGTCTAACTGACTTGTATATAATGAATGTAAGATTATACCACTCTTGCTCCCAACCATTCTTTGCTTTTATTGGTTACTGGCATTAAGTTAAAGTTTTCTAATGCGGCCTTCAAGGCTTCTTACAATTTTGGTTCTGCTTGTTTTCCCAGTCTCATCGCATTGCTTTAGACATGATAATTCCCTTCAATTCCTCACATTTGCCAAGTCTTCTCATCTTTGGATCTTTTTGATATGTTTTCCTCTGACTGAAACATCCTTCTCAGTTTTTATTGAACTTCCCCTTGAGGTTTCATCCTAAATGTTGTTTCCTTGATAAAAACCTCTCCACCACCTCCTGGAATGGCTAGGTAACCTTACTGCGTACTCTCCTGGTACTGACATAATACCCTCTTTCTAGAACCACAGAAAAATTGTTAGTTACATTTTCAAAGGTGCATCTCCATAGACATCTAGAAGAGATAGAATAAGGTGTTCTTAACTTATATTTTCTAGCATCTAACATAGCCCCTGACATATTGAAGTTAATTCAATAAATATTTGGTGAACAAAATAATAAAGCCATACTTGGTGAATACCTTAATTAACCTCTTTTCTTAATAATGTAGACAGGGACAAATTAATAAACACTTATTTGGAAGACATTTTTTTTAGAGCTGTAGCTTCCAAATAATTTGTGTGAGCCCAGCAGTCAGCCAATGAGTTCTGTTTTATTGATCTAAAAATAAATAAGGAGTACTACATTGCCAGAAATGATCTCAGCTCACTTCTGGGAGGTTAAGTCTTCATTGGAGGCATTTTTGTTGCTCAGCTGCAGAATGGAGGTCCCCTCCAGCAATATCCAATTAGCTAAAGGGGTTTAGGGATGATTTTGGCAAACTCGACTCAGTTTTGGGCATGACTTTGTTCCATTCCTTACTGTGCACATCTTGCCATTTCTGAAGCTGTGAGTCAGGCTGATGGCAGCCAAGCAAGTAGCTGAACCAGCATGTCCAAGGAGATCCGAGGTGTCCTTGGCTAGGGTCTTTGATGCTATCCACTAGGGGCAGATGTTCTAGAAGTGATGTCACTCTCTTCCTGTTCAGGTCATAGCTATACAATGGGATTTGTGCAAAGAAGATGTCAAAGTGAATTATAAGTGGCTGAAGAATGCTTTTTTAGGGAATGTTTATGTACATATGCATGCATGTATTTTTGCCTATTTATTTACTAGAGACCCAAGGGTTGTGAACTCTAGTTCTTGCTTTGTCATGACTCACTGTATGACCTTGGGCAACTTATACCTCTTCTTTGGGTAGACCTCTGTTCTCCCAACTACACCACAACTGTGTTGGGAAGGTAATCTATTAGGCTCCTTCTAGCAACTTTGTTCTTTTAATTATCATGGAGAATAGCAATATTTATTTCATTGTGTTTAAGGAACTGATAAATCTTTCTGAATGCTAGCAACTCAATGGTTCCATTTAGTCTTTTATTACCAGTGCCTCAAACAGGTCTGCATTCATAAAAATTCAATACTCTTGCCAATATGTAGTGGAATTTAGAAAGGAAATTGGGTTGCCTTCTGCTGGTTGACTATGGCCGGGTTTAAGCAGCATGGAATTAAGAACGAGAATCCATTGGGCAAAGTGGAGTTTTTAAGATGGCTAAGTTATGTAATGGAATTCAAGATCCTAATTTGGAATTAAATTTTTTGTCACTTTAGGTCTTCTGAAAATGAATTATCAAGAATGTTATGACACTCCAGACCTCTTCAAAATAAACTTTTCTTAAACACTTACCACTTAAACACTGATGACCTTGGGAAAGTCATCTCCAATCTCTGAACCTGTAATGTGTGACTTTTGGATCAGGAAGCCTGTAACATTCCCTTTAGATGAACATGAATAATCATGGAAAATTTACAGGTCATAAAGCATAATCATGTTGAATGCTTTTTCATTTGGACCCATAGAAATATTGTCAGCTTATGTGTTGCTATTATACTATCCCTGAAATGTCACTATTGGTCTGAACATGGAAACAAACAGAAAATAATAGAACAAAGGCACAGGAACAAACACTGACCGAATGCTTTTTGTGAACCAGACCAAGTGCACTGTGCTCAAATATTTTATCTCCTCTAACCCTCGCAGCAGCACTGTTATGTAGGAATTGTATTAATGAGGAAAGTGATAACTCAAATTATACTTAGGAAAGCTATATTGGATAGGTTTATCATGGGGAAAAAGATAATTCAAAGGTTTTTGATGAAAGTAACATTTTATTTTCTTTATTTTGTTTCAAACCTTTATTTTTGTTGTTTACTTTTAAAACGAAAATCTTCAACATTTTTGTCTAGTATTGATTTGGGCAATTGGTGATATTCAGTATATAAATCTTATTCTAATCTTTTTTTAGATGTTCTTATCTTTGAAATGTTAAATGAATTAATCTAATGTAAAAAATAAGCAAAATATTATTTATTTCAGCAACTGCTTTTGACATTCGTGCAAAGGAAGTTGAACTTGAGCAAGGAAATATCATGGGAATTTTAATCACTCCTTTGCTTATGCTTTCACCTTTCCCCTGCAATGTCTTTATAGTTGGTTAAAGGCAAATTAGGTTGGTCTTCACAGCCTGGGAGACCTGGGTGTGAGTTGTGCTTGAGCTCCTTCCAATATGTTACCTTGGCATTGCTCCATCAGAATACTGAGCTTCTGTCACCATGTGAATAACCAGGCCAACCTAAAGGGTTGCTGTTAAGATTCAATGATAATATGCACTGCACATTCCTCAATACCATGTCAGATTTTTCCTCTTAAAATTGTTCCTTTGATTTGAGAATCTGTGATGCTCTCTCAATTACCGTGTTTTGAATAACAAATTTTGTTTGGGGAAAGTATATTATCCGGAAACGTTCTCAGCCAATTCTAGGGTTAGATTCTTACAGAAGCCATCTAATAGAAGTAGAGTTTCTTTTTTAAAGGCAGTTTAACATAATAAATATTTCATAAAAGCCTCATGCCTGAGGAAAGAAAGAAGGAAGGAAGGAAGGGAAGGAAGGAAGGAAGGGAAGGAAGGAAGGAAGGAAGGAAGGAAGGAAGGAAGGAAGGAAGGAAGGAGAAAGAAGGAAAGAAAGAAAGAATGAAAGAAAGAAAGAAAGAAAAAGAAAGAAAGAAGGAAGAAAGGAAAGAAAGAAAGAAAGAAAAAGAAAGAAAGAAAGAAAGAAAGAAAGAAAGAAAGAAAGAAAGAAAGAAAGAAAGAAAAGAAAGAAAGGAGGAAAGGAAGGAGCTGGGAAAGAGGGAGGGAGGAGGGAGGGAGGAGGGAGGGAGGAAGAGAAAAGAAGAAAGAAAAAAAGGAGGGAGAGAAGGAAGGAAGGAAGGAAGGAAGGAAGGAAGGAAAGAAGGAAGGAAGGAAAGAAGGAAGGAAGGAAGGAAGGAAAGAAGGAAGGAAGGAAGGAAGGAAGGAAAGAAGGAAGGAAGGAAGAGTTAGATTCTGTGGCCCTTGTTAGAATTCCAAATGGAAGACATGTAAACATTCTGAAGCCTTCTTAATTTTGACTAATACAGAGCTATTGGTATAAATCTGTAGTGCTTTGAATTACACAAAGTTTAAATTTTTACACAAAGTTTAAAAATAAATGTAGATTGTCTTTTAAAAACATATGTTAATTCAAACAAATTGCCAAGTAGGTGTCTCTAGGGACATACCTTAGTCAATAAAAAAGAGTGATTTGTAGTAAATTTATCAGTAGTTGATACGTAAAGTGTTTGAGAATAGCTCATTCTCTTATAGTGTTTAAACATTCTTTCCAATGATATCAAAATTGTGTATTTATTTGATAAGCAAATCCTTTTTTCTCAAAATAATGTAGTGGTAAACGTCATTCATTTACATGTCTCCACTGAATATTTTATGTTCACTTTTCTAAGATTTAAAATATTAAGAAAAATTCATGAAGTTATTTTTATTAAGCTACTTTAGAAGAATAAAAACAGATTTTAAAAAGCTATTGATTCATTCTAAAAATACTTGGTTTCTCATCAATTTTAGAAATTTCTACAGGAAGAACTTTACTGAGGCTAGAGTAGGGGTAGGTAAGAAGAGGGTTGCAAATTTGGGAAAATCTCTACCAGATGTTTGATTTCTGTTAAACTTTTCTCCACCAGTCATCTGGCAAGATTCTCAAAAGACAGATATCAATCTCTTTATTACAACTTACACCCTATATTCTAATATTTCTAAATAGTAATACACCATCATAACTCAGTTTTTACTGTCAAGAAAATATCAGTGAGATCGTGTTTACTCCTCATGTGCCCACCATCACACAGTGCACGCTTTCTTCTACAAAATCCCCGTTCTTCTTCGTGACTTTCTCTCCTTTATCCGTAAGGATCACATCTCTGCCATACATCCACAGCTATGTTTCTTGAGTTATTTATTCCCAGACTGCAGAGAAACTACTTCTAAAGTAGAAGTATAGTTCACCCTGTGGTGAGCTGTAAAAAAAAAAAACAAAACAGATTATGAAGTTGAGCAGCCCTGGTTTTAAATCAAAGTTCTGGCATTTTCTAACTATATGATCTTGTACAAGCACGTAATCTCTCTGAGCCTCTGTTTTCATAGCACTTTTGAAGGAGTTAAGTGAGAAATATAGAGAAAATCCTTATCTCTGTGCCTACTACCTAGTATTAGGTATAAGGGGCTTAATAAATGGTAGGTGATCATAATTTTCATCATCATTATCATCTTTGTTATGGGTTAGTGTAATGTGCTGAGGCTCCTCAGAATTGAATTCATGTCTTTCACTTCCCAAAGTCATAAAAAATGTGGTAAATTTTCTTTTGGCCATTCAGCAAATATTTACTGACCACCCTGTTGCGTAATCTCTGGAAAGAAGCAGTGTACATAAAATGGGCATTGCCCCTCCACTCCCGCCTTACATGCAATTAAACAATTAGTCATAGAAACTAGCATACAGTTATAAATGGAAAGTGGTCGACCAAGTGAGAGGGGGATGCCAGGTTATTGTGAGAAAAGGTGTGTGTGTGTGTGTGTGTGTGTGTGTGTGTGTGTGTGTAGGTGAAGCATGTATTAGAATTAACCAGGTTTGAGTAAGGAAGTGAACATTCCACATGAAAGGAACAGTAAATGTGAAAGCTCAGAGATATAAAAAGACTGTAGAATAGAAATGTGTCTTTCTTAAAGACATTTCTTAATTAGATATGTGTCTTAAGAAAGACACATGTCTTAAAGACACATGGCTTCCTTGTTCACTTTAGCCACATCATCTTTTAAATTTCAAGAAAATTAAGGAGAGATGGGAGAGGTAGATGAATATCAGAAGACACAGGGTATAATATGGCACCCACAGAAGGAGCTTGGTCTTTATTCAAGAAGCAATGGGCAACCATTTAAGTGTTCAGGCAAAGCAGTAACAAAAATGAACTTATAGTACATTTTTTTTCAGAGGGAGGGGATGGTGACTCACTATATTCCCCAGGCTGGTCTGGAACTCCTGGGCTCAAGAAATCTTTCCAACTTAGCCTCCCGAGTTGCTGGGACTTCAGGCATGGTCTACCATGCCCCAACTCCCTAACTAATATTTTTAAATGCCAACTGACTATTAAAATTGTATCGGAGGGAAGGAAGTATATTGGTAGGAAAACCATCACAAGGTTTCTATAGTAGGCTAGGAGAGAAATGACAGTGGCTTGGAGAAAGAAGGTAACAGAAAAAAAAGCACTTTGCCAGTAAATCCTTTGACTGTGCTTAGCTAAGATGATCGCGTCATAAATATATGCAACCTCTTGCTGCCAGTCTACCTGTGGGGCAGGGGAATCACCACAGAATATTCGAGTTGACATGAAAGAGGTAGTGATCTGTGCTTCACAATTGATTACATCATAATTAATTACAATGTTCACCCATATGCATTCATTCTTTTTTTTAACTTATCACACATTTATAATTATGAGGATCTATGAGAATCCCTAGGCAATGGTTCATGTTAAGTGAGTGACTGACTTTTCATAACTTAAGCATTCTCTTGTTTATCCTTTTTTAAACTAGAAGGGCATGTTTAGCAGACACACAAAAGAGACAGACCCACTTACCACTCTGCCTGCTCTGATGGGCTGGTAACAAGTAGGTGCCAAGAAATAACTGTAGTTTCTGCTCTACTTTCTGGATAATCTAACTACCCAGACGATAGAAGATTTGTGTCTACCAGATTTTTAAAAAATCCTTAGTTTTGGTTCTACTGCTACCAGCTTCTTTAACTTATTTTGAAATTATGTCTCCTTTCTTTCAGCCACTTTGTTACAAATTTATTATCTAGGCTGATGATATCATCTGGAGAGGGCCCAGGGCTGTGGTCATTCAGCTCCTCTTTCCACATTACATAGGCAGCTTCTTCTCTCCCCTTTCAGGTCATTAATTTTTAAAAAGAGGGCTTGCTTTAAATATCTAGAGTAGTGCTTTCAGCTGTGACACAGAGAAGGTTTCCCCTTTCACAGCCTGCAACACGTGCCTGCTTCTGATTGAAGGCTGCTTGCCCAAGTAGGCATTTGAGATCCCTCAACATGTCTCATGAGAAGTCCTTGGTCAAAGTCATGCTAAAGGCACTTGTTAACTTTGTTTTCAAACTGGAAACAGACTGGAGAAGGAGTGGGAGACCTGAACTGGAATTGTATATAATGGGCTACACGCCAGGAGATTGGAATAGCTTCTCCACAGATTTATTGCGGGGTGTTAGTAATTCCTTTATGGCTCACTATCCTTCTGTGTAAAATGAGAATGGCTTCATCCCTCATCTCTAATTTCCAGGAATTCAGGAAGCGTTGGAAGACGTACCAAGTTTTGTAAAAGCACTTTAAAGCTCATACATTCTACAAGTATGTATTGAGCACCGAATATATGTCAAATACTGTGCTTAGCACCAGGTATAAAGTGGTGAATAAAACAGGCCTACATGCCAACATGCAACTTATAATATAGTTGGGTAGGCAGATGATATACAATATCATATATATACTATATATAATGTATATACTATATACTATATATATACACTTATATACTATAAGTATATAGTTATAAACTGAAAAATGTTCTGAATGGTTTGGGCTATAACGATGTTTGGAAATGGAAGTCTGTGTAGAGTGGTCCAGGAATGCCTCTCTGAACAGCTAACCCTGAAATTAAGACTTAAAAATTGAGAAAGAGGCAGCCATGAAGGAGGTGTGTGCGGTATGTGTGTGTACAAGTGCACACATCAGGGGAAAAGACAGATGTTATGAGCAGAAGAACCAATTTGTGTGGAGTATATTAAGTACAAAAGAAAGTTTGGTGTATTTCAGGAACCAAATACAGACTGATGTGACTGAAGGCCAATGACAAATGGGTGAAAAGCATTACGCACATATAAGATATGATAGTCCTACATTTTTCAAGCTGTTTAGTGAGAATGCTGATATTAAAATGCATCCAAATAATAGATTAAACTTTCCAATCAAATTACCAAATACTGAGGACACGTTGCCACCTGCTACAAAAATGAACGAGTTGTGGTACTTTGTCCTCAGATAGTTCACAGTGTGCTGAAGGATAGAAAGACACAAGAATAAGCCAATCACTATAAATACAAGATAAAAATAAATAAAAGTACATATAACGGGTTATGGAGAACAAAAAGGAAGAAGTGATCACAACCTTTTGTAGTGGGTTTGCATATGGAGCAAAGCTTCTTGGAGGAGGTGAAATTGAAACTTGTCCTTGAAGATGGGTCATATTTCCACCAGTGATACTGTCATTTATAACCACCTGATCATCTGCTTTTTAATTTTATATTAAGACATTTTATGTAATTAGCTAAAATTGAAGAATGATTATATGGTGTGAGGTCAAGATCACATTCCTACTACTGCTTTTGCCCTTCTCGGCTGTGATAGACCAAAATGACAGAATGCCAAAGAATAAGAGGGGGAAAAGAAGGAAATCTCTCAGGCTATTTCTATGCTATTTGCTCATGTGATCCCTTTTACCTGGAAAAATGTGATTCATCCCATTGTGCTTCCTGTACATTCTTCAAATTAATAAAAATGCCTAATTCACTTAGTGCCTATTTATCTACCCATTATGTACATACTAACACACTATGCTTCAGGCCCTGTACTGGACGCTAGGGATACAGAAGTGAATTAGGATGTCTAGCACATAGTCTAATGCATCATAGACACTCAAAAATATTACATGTTAAATGAATAAAAGGCATGAGCTAAAGTATATTTTAGACAGAAACAGCAATGTGCAAAGTCATATAGGTATGTAGCACATTACAAGAAATGAAAATAATCATGCATAGCTAGAAGAAAGAACATAAAGGAGAGGCCCATAAAAGAGAAGTCTAGAGTGATAGGTAGGGACTGGATCATGGTGGACCTTGAGGAAAATGTTGAGGATTTCAAACATTGACCTTGCAACTATGGAGCATCTGTTGAAGGGTTTTAAATATCTTAAAACAATAACAAGAAAATCCAATGAAACAGTAAACAAAAACAACAACAAAAGCAAAAACACTAGAAGGAGGGCATGATCTGTATTTCAGCCTGCCTCTGTATGGTACTTGTACAAACAAGAGAGAAGTCATTCTTCTTTTCTGAACACATTTTTAACATAGGTAGAATGTCCATAAAAATTGTCTGATTTTGGTTATAAAGGCAAACATTTTATGGTTCCCAATATTTGTACTAATTATTTTTCCCTTATCTACTCAAGGCTGATTAAATAAGAATATTTTCAGCTGAGATTTTTTAGATATACTGTACAAAAGGGAAACACCTTAAATTCAGGTGACCAAATACCTTAATTCACCTGGGACAAATTATCCTATTGTCCCATCCAATTTACAATTTGTTCAAGGTTTTTTTCATTTTTAGTAAAGTATCATTATTAAAAGTTGCATTTGAATTAGGGAGGGTGTGTAAGGCCTCCACATTATATTCAGACTTTACCATGGCCTCAGCTTGTAGTGTATGAGACACATTCAATGCAGACGACTTCCTTTAACACAGACTTCCTTTTACAGTTACATCTGAATGACAATCATCCTTAGTCCGTTTTGTTGTTGTTGTTGTTTTTAGAACCTTTCCACACAAAATAACCAACATTTTCCTTTCAGAGTCAGCACACAAGCAGGACTGGCTAGCAAAATCCACCTTTCCTGTGTCTGGAGGTGTTGAAAAAATAATTCAACAATGCTGCCCCTGCTGGCCACCGGTGTACCATGCAATAATTTCATGGCCCCTGCCACAGCCCAGGAAATGGAGGAAATGGCCAGGCAGGTCAGTGAGAAATAAAGAGGTGATATGTGCATGAATATGCGGGAAACAAAGGCTGAGTAGTCCTTCCACAGAAAGTGGTCTGAAATGCCCTTGCTGCAGTCTTTTTAAAAATCATTTATTGTTTGATGTAAATCTATAATTACATATTGCTTTGTTTGGCAATGGTTTTTAATTTTGTGATAAAGCCTTCCAGTCTTAATAAAATCGAATAATGAAAGTGCATCTTTAATAAAAGAGAAATTAAATACTGTGATTCTTGAAACCATTTCAAGAGATTTGTAAAGGTTATTTTGGGAAAACGACTAGATGACGGTGCTTAAATATGGGCAGTGGCAGAAGGTACAGTCGAATGCCATTTGGGGGCATCTAGTTGTGTAGCTACACTCTTTTAAAGGAGATCCTATTGTTAATCAGATAAATTTATATTTAGTGCTGAATTAGAATGAAATTGAGAAGATGTACAATTTTGTAGCACCTAAATTTAGCATCATAAATAGAGATACTTATTTTATAAGTTTTTGTCTTGTAAAAATATTTGATGAAAGAGCCATCTGGTTAAATTGAGAGAAAAGAGTACTTGTAAAACATATTTGTGCTGAAATATTTACACATTTAAATGTGAAAAAATAGAGTTGATAATTTTTCCTACTTAGCATAAATTGCTCTGAGATGTGCAGGTGTCTTGGCATCTGTAGAGTGTATTTCCTCAATACTAAGGTTTACTAAGTAAAGTCAATTGAGGGTATCAACAATTTTACATTTCTTGACCATAATGCAGATCTCTGAGAAAAACTGCAAGCAATTTAGTGGAAATATCAAAACTAAAAGGACCATACCGAGAGCAAAAAGCATTAGAAAAATCAGTGATGCTAAATTAGATATAAATATGAGTAAGAAAGTTATTATATCAGCTAAATATCCACTGATAAAAGTTATCATTTCCTCTTTTCGAATAATCAATACATGAATTTAAAAAATAATTTCTGTAAGTATATGTGAACTTAGGCTATTTTAAAAGATAATTTAATTTTTGGAAACAGCTTTTATAAAGAATGATTTTATAGGTTTGACAGTATAATAAAACCAGTCTGTCAGGCAACAAATAAATATTTGAAAAATTATATAATTATTTTAATAGTTTAAGAGCTTTGTGCTCAGAAGTGCCCCTGTGAGCACTGTGAATTATGTGATTATTTCTTATAAAGCCCCTTTTACTTTTCCTTGATCTCTTTGACCAAGGGTATGTTGTATCTTAAGGCAAGACTTTCTTACAGTTCCTCTGCTATCACAATCTTGAATGTAATGAAAGATGTTTTTCCTCAAATCAATTCTAGGGGCTATCCTCTCACCCCATTCCCGCAGTCACTAGTATTTGGAGACTTGTGGTTGAACAGGATCTCTGGAATGAATATCTCAGTGGATGCCAGGCACAATGGTCCCACATAAATAATTTGCTTTGAGGGCTTCTTAACATCAGAAATGGGTGCTTTTCCAGATTAATTCACCTTTTTAATCTGTCCATAAATAGAGAGGAGTAATAGTTGCAAACTGCTTAGTTTCATTAGAAAACCTTTCTACTGTTTTTAATGGCACAGGGAGTCCAAGAAGGTCTATTTTTAATTGTTTCATGTTTTACTGATATCCCGGGCATCAGTTGTCTATCATTTTCTAAAAACCACTATAAAATTTAGAGGCTTTGAACACATTTTATTTGTTCACAGTTCTGTGAGTCAGCAATTTTTGTTGGGTGTTTCTTCTGCTGGGTTAATTTTGGGTCACTTACAACGACTGAGGTTAGCTGGCAATTCAATTAGAGCTGGATGATCTCAGTTGGCCTCACCCTCAGGACTGGCAGTTGGCAGACTACTCTCTGGGGTGCCTCTCAATCAGGTGAACCTGAGCTCCTACAAGTTGTAGTGTCAGGATTTCATCAGAGGCAAGAGTGCAAAATATGATGCATAAATACGTTTCAAGTCTCTGCCATTGTCACACTTGCTAATACTTTTTTGACCAAAGGAACTCACAATTTGGCCAAGCCCAAAATCAAAGTGGAGGGAATAAATCTCTACTTTTTAATAGGAAGGATGACCAAGACATATTGAAAAAGGTGGACATACAAGAACAGTGGAATTCTTGTGATCATCTTGGCAAGCAATTTACCATATTGTCTAATTTTGCTCACATTTACAACACATTAAGAATGCAATCATGGCTAAATGCCTATGTGAAGCACAAATAATACTGTAGCGAGGCACATCTGTGGGTGAATTCTTTCAAGGATCGGTTGCCCCCATTACAGTGGGGGTGATACATAAGCCCTGCCAACTTCACAGTTTGTGAGCTAGATTGAAATTGTGAATACAGAAATGCCTTATAAATTACCAAACAGATGAGAAGGATTATCATTAATCAAAATCCAGCACAAACCATGCTCCTCCCAAGACATCTCTCTTGATATTCTGTCCATCACCAATTTCTTGAGTCTGCAGTTTACTGGCACTTGGAGTCTAAACCACATTTTATTGTCTCCTAATTATCTGTTTCTTTGTGTAATTGTTCCAATGCCACCTTCAGTAATTCAGGATACACACGTTCAGTATCATCTAAGTGTCAAGTCTAGCTAATTATTGGAGAGACAGGAATGAATCAGGAATAATCCTTGATTAGGGGGAACTTATACTCTAGATCCTGATCTTGGCTAGCCAGGTAATCTCAAACGTGTTTTATGGAAGTTTAAAATTAGGTGTCCAGACCAGGCGTCTGAGGATGCAGCCGTGACTCTTGGGCATCTCTCTTGCCCTGAATCATGGTCCCCTTCCTCCTCCCAATTCTCTGGTCCCTATAGACACTACAAGTGTATGAGTCAAACTTACTTATTTACTTTTGCTACTAGTACTCTCAGAACCGCAATTCTAAACCACCTTGGCAGATAGGGGCACCTTGGCATCCCTAGCACTTGGGACAGGTCACTACTGGTAGATATGTTATATGTGCTGGATAGAAGATAAGTTGATTTGTGTATCACCCTGACACTAAGTCTTCTCTTGACTTAATTTTTTTTCTGGACTTTTATTATTTTTGTTTTGGCTTCTTGTTATAGAAGAACTAAATATTAAAAAATAGCTGTACTAGTGCTATCAGTATTAAAACTGAAAGCTTCCAGTGGGTATTAGGTTTTGTCATTGGTGATATGCAAGCAATGACAAATATGTATCAGATGGTGAGTTACACTACATGTCCTTGACTTTTGTCTTTTGTGAGGATGATGTTCATGATTATTAGCTTCCTTTGTAATGACCTGACTTCTGTCTCCAGGGTGATTTAAGATACCCTTATTAGACTGTGTGTGTTGTGTGTGTGTGTGTGTGTGTGTGTGTGTGTGTGTGTGTTAATGAGAGCACAGTGGCCTTTCTGATATCTCTACTAAGATCATCACCATTTTTATCTTTATGGGGCCATTTACCCCAAGAATCATGTAACTGGAAACTTTTTATGAAGAAGCCATGTTTCATTTTAAATGAGACAACCACATAAAATATTACCAAGTGTGTGTCTTGAGTTTGCTTTGGGCACAAAACTATTTTGAAAAGCTTGCAACTAGAAGCAGACTAGTAAAGCAAAATCCTGGACTCTTCAGAATACACATTTAGGATCTAATTCAGGCTTAACCTTGCTGCAGCTCTGTGACTTTAGACAAATCACTTCCTCTCTCTGGGCCCCAGTTTTATCATCTATTTCTCTAAAACAAGAATGTCATTCTAAAAGAGGCAGTATCCCCTCACCATCCAGGAGCCCACATCAAGCCTTTCAGTGGGTGTATGAAGGCAGCATGGTTTCCTTGGCTTAGATGACCTCATGTCTTCCAAATCATTGATGAAATTGACCAGGATAAGGCTGTGTCAACTCTTCCTCTAATACTACTTCCAGTAATAAATTTGGATACATCTCCAGTAATGGGTGTGAGCTCAGCTTACTGGACCTGTTTTTCTCAGAATAGCTTTATGGAGAACTGCTGCTCATAGGCAGACGCCTGCTTTTATCACACCATGTATCAGTGAGTGAATGACTGTGAAATCCCTTCTTACTGTGCCAGCCAAATGGATAAACAGAAAAATATAGTCATCTCACAGCCAAATCACCAGTGGTATTTATGATGCTTAAGGGAGAGAGGGATCACATGCTTGCGTATTGTTTCAGAATCCATTCATTCATCCACCAAGCATCTTCTTTCATGCTCCCTCCCTCTAGACATTGTAACTGGGAGATGAGAAGTGAGCAATGGGGACAAAATAATGCATTCACTGTGAACCAAGTCCTCAAGGAGTTTATAAACAAGTGGAAAGGATAAGATGTGCACAAAAAGAGAGTTTATTTTATCTTTGGATAAGGTCATTTTCACGTCGCTTGCCATTTATTTATTAATTATCATTAGCTCATCTAGAAAACTATGACTCTTTTTGTTTTGTTTTGTTTTGTTTTGTTTTTGAGATGGATTCTCACTCCGTCGCCCAGGCTGGAGTGCAGTGGCGCAACCTTGGCTAACTGCAAGTTCTGCCTCCCGGGTTCACGCCATTCTCCTGCCTCAGCCTCCTGAGTAGCTGGGACTACAGACGCTCGCCACCGCACCCAGCTTATTTTTTGTATTTTTAGTAGGAACGGGGTTTCACTGTGGTCTTGATCTCCCAATCTCGTGATCCGCCCGCCTCGGCCTCCCAAAGTGCTGGGATTACAGGTGTGAGCCATTGAGCCCGGCCAGAAAATTATGACCCTTTTAAGGCAGGGACAATGATTTGCTTATTTTCTGTGACTGTCCTCATCAGTATCACCTACCCTTATTTCTTTACAAGAACACTTCTCCTATTGAGTGTTGAGTCGACCACATCCTCTCAGTGGTCCATGAGGAACAAGAGGGTGAAGACTGATCATGTCTTTTCTAACTTTGTAATCATTGATTTATTCAACAAATATTTATAGCACTCTCATTATGTGTAAGGTATTTTTCTATACCTAAGGGTTTCAGCTAATGTTCTAGTGGCAGAATCAGTAAATAAATAGAAAAAGCATAGATGATAGTAGGCACTGGGGAGGAAAGTAAATCAAGGGGAAGACAGGAAGTGTCAGGATCAGGGGTGATTGCAATTTTACCTTGTGTGGTAAGAGAAGGCCTCATTGCAGAAGGGTCATGTAAGCAAAACCTTGAAGTAGGTGAAAGATGAGGCAGGTTGGTACTAGAGAAAGATTATCATGGGCAGGAAGGAGGGGCAGGTATGAAACACAGAGGTGGGGCTACACCACGCATGTTCGAGGAACGGTAAGGCTGCCAGTGTGGCTGGACAGGTCAGAGCAGACTAAAACGTTGCACAGGGCTTTGTAAGCCATTGTAAAGTTTTGGCTTTTACTCTGAATGAGTCTCCAAGTTCTGGTGGACTTCTTGTTACTCAATAAATATGTGTGGAATGAATGTTGAATACATATTCCTGATGCAGAAATAGGGACATCAAAATTTCTGGGTCCTGTATTCAGTTCTCCCAGACACTCAGCATTTTCTATTTCTGTCTTGGGTGAGTGAGAGGATGGTAGCTAGATGGAGTAGTAAGGCAATCACATGCCTAAACTTTCCACTTTGGAGACTGAATAAAATGGAAAGAGCTGTAACAGAGAAACCAGCCATGCAGATGGGGGTTCAGAGATTGAGAGAGAGAATCGGTGACAGAGTCTGTGTGTAAGGGGCCATCTAAGAGATAACACTGGGTGTAGGATTTGGAAAAAAGTGGAAATTGAGAATGTAGGATGAAGAGAGGGACATCCCAGGGAAAAAGAATAGTATATGCAAAAGCATAAAGGATAGAGAACATGTTCAATTAACATGGGATGGGCAAGATTTGCTGAAACAAAGAATAGGTAAAGCAGAAACAGGTGGGGCATCATATAGAGACTGTGGGTTAGAACTAGATCACAGAAACTTTGAGTGCCAAACTTAAATATCAGCAGAGAAAGAGGAATCATGGATGGTTCTGGAGCAAAGAAGTGGAAAAACCAAGGAATTAAGCAACCAGCTTTGGTCTACTATGTGAGGGAGATACCAATCATGGAGTTGCTGTAACGAGGGCTCATCTAGATTTTCAGTTGAAGCAGCAGGAAAGCCATGAGAAGGGTACACAGGAAATATGGAGGAAGGCAAACCCCCATGGCTTAGAAATGCATTGTATGGGGCAAGAAATTCTATCAGTTCACATTCTCTGTATGTTTTCCTTATAATTGTTTATGTTCAAATATTAATCAGCATGACTCCTCCATTTTCTCTCTCTTATTTCCTTAGGTAGGTAATTTAGAATATTTTGAAAACTCCCACATTTTCAAAAATGCACGTCAAATGCATGCTGCAGCTCAAGTAGGAGCTTCTTAAATGCAAACTTCCAGCTAGGATAATTCGAACGTGGTGGGGGTTTGAACACTTTGCAGAAAGGTCTGGAGAAGCACAAATGTCAAGGCAGCTAAAAAGTGTTTTCTTGTGTTAAATTACTTTTGATTTGTGTTACACAGAAAAAAATGAATGAGGTGCTCTTGAGACGTTTTAATCAAAAGCAGCAGTGTAGTACAATAGGAGCAAAGAATCTGACAATACACAATCTGAGTTCAAATCCCAGCTCTTATATTTAGTGGTTGTGTGACTTTGGGCAAGTTCATTAACCTTTCTGTGCCTCAATTAGCCAAGGAGTAAGAAAGATCTCTAAAGCCTTGTGCACACTCAGGTAGGTCCACATGATCATGACTAGCCACAATTTGGGTAGTCTATATACATAAACACATATAATTATTACTGACACTACGAAAGCAATATAGTGGGTGGGACACACTTACATTCACGGTGGTGTGAACAGCATTGGTGTGAGCACCTCACCTGCAGTGAACCAGGCCCCAGGCTTGGCCTGCCTTGCTATGCGGGAGGACTAAGCAGGACACGCAGCTGGTAAGTGGCACAGCTGAGAGCTGAAGCCCAATTAAGCTGTAGCCTCTACACTAAGATACACTTTGAAAGTCACCAGGTACAACTTCCTCATTTCACAGAGGGAAATGGAATTCAAGGATATTAAATAATTTGCCCATAACCCCAGATCTAATTAAGGCAGACCTAAAACTAGTGCTAGGTGTGTCTGACTTATGAATAAGGACCCTTTTTTATCTTCCTCCCCATATTCTCTCCAAAACAAACTCACACCTGAACCTCTTCTTCATAGTCCTTTTCCCATTCACTAAAAGCCATGGCATCATTAAAGAATCTACTTTGTTCTCTGCATACGTAGTCATTTTCCTCAACACGGTTTGCAGAGTCTCATCCTTGACTTCATTGGGAACTTTATGTCCCATCAGTGACAAAATCAAGACCAAGGCAGTGCCCTAGCTGTCCCTTAAGCTCCCACCGGATGTGATTCACCAACAATAACATCCTTTCTTCCAGTCGAATGCCACCTCTCATTTTCCACCTGTGGCCTGATTTTCATGGGTCGGGTTTCCTGGTTAGACAAACTTGTGGTATGCTATGTGTGGGATGAATGGCGAAGGGTTAAAATAGCCCAGCCACAAAAGGTTACTTCTAAGCTTAGTCTCCTAAAGTTCCAACCTCCCCATCATTTTTGCTTTTGTATTGAAAAACATGCTCTGTCCAGAAAAATCCCCAGAGAGTAGGTTGCCAGGTTGTGGGAGTAATTACCTTTCCAGAATTAACATGAAGCCAGAAAACACCTTGTTGGGGGCCTGGCATATGATATATTCATCTTAAATTAGAAGCACAGCATCCCAAACTTGGCAACTGATAGCCATCTTCAACCTGCTCTGGCCAGCCTACACAGAAAGTTTTGTACTTCATTTCAGGCTTTGCATTTATTTTTCAAAATGAAAATATGTTTATTGATTGCTTCTTAACACTAGAAGCAATTTATACTTATTTTAAGGCATTTAAGTAGTAACAAAGTGTATAAAGTAGAAACTAAAAATCTATCACCCATACTTTCAACCCAGAAATAACCACAATTAATGGATTGATTTTTAGACTTTTTTTTTCTAGGTATATATTTGATTACATTTTTTTCTTTAGGAAAATAGGCTTATACTCATATACACATAATGTCTTTGTCCTATTTTTGGCTTTAAAGTAGTTTGTACATTTTTTTCTTCTATGTCACAGTGGAGTTTTTGAGGTAGTAAAATATACATAACAAAATTTTTATTGTAACAATTTTTAAGTGTACAATTTACAAACAGTAAGTACATTTGTACAACCATCACCACCATCCATCTCCAAAACTTTTTCATCTTCTCCAGTTGAAACTCTGTACTCATTAAGTATAACTCCCCATTCTCCCTACTCCCAGTCCCTAGCAAATAACATTGTTCTTTCTGTCTCTATGATTTTCACTGCTCCGAGGTACCTCATATAAATGAAATACTACAATATTTGTTCTTTCGAGTATGGCTTATTTCACTTAGCATAATGTCTTCAAGGTTCATCCATGTGGTGGTATGTGTCAAAAGTTCTTTCCTTTTTATGGATGAGTAATATTCCATCGCATTTACATACCACATTTTGCTTATTCATTGATCCACTGATGGACATTTGGTTTCCTTTCACATTCTGGTTCTTTTGAATAATGCTGCTGTGGACATGGGCATACAGACATCTGCTTCAGTGTCTGCTTTAGCTCTTTTTGATATATACCCAGGAGTAGAACTGCTGGATCAAAAGGTAATTCTATTTTCAAATTTTTGAGAAACTGCCATATTGCTTTTCACAGCATCTTTATCATTTCACATTCTCACCAACAACGTGTGAGACTTCCAATATATCAACTTCCTCACCAACACTTATTTGCTGCTTTTTTTTTTTTTTAAATAGTAACCTTCAGAAGAGATGTGAAGTGGTATTTTACCGTGATTTTTTTTCTTGCATTTCCCTAGGAATTAGAGATGTTGAGGGCTTTTCCATGTGCTTATTGGCCATTTGTATACCTTCTTTAGAGAAATGTCTATTCAAGTCTTTTGCCCATTTTTTTTGGAAAGTTTTTTTCTTAAATCATAGTTTGTTTTACATTCTAGGACACATGTGCAGGATGTGTAGGTTTCTTATGTAGGTAAACGTGTGCCATGGTGGTTTGCTGCACCTATCAACCCATCACTTAGGTATTAAGCCCCACATGCATTAGCTCTTTATCCTGATGCTCTTCCTTCCCTCACCTCTCCACCCCAGCGACAGGTCCCAGGGTGTGTTGTTCCCCTCCTTGTGTCCATGTGTTCTCTTTGTTCAGTTCCCACTTTTGAGTGAGAACATGCAGTATTTGGTTTCCCATTTCTACATTGGTTTGCTGAAGATAATGGCTTCCAGCTCCATCCATGTCCCTGCGAAGGACATGATCTTGTTACTTTTTATGACTGCATAGTGTTCCATGGTATATACGTACCACACTTTTTTGTCCAGTCTATTATTGACATTTTGTCCTTTTTTTAAAACCAGCTTCTTTCTTTGTTGTTGTTGAGCTGTAGGAGTTCTTTATATATTCTAGACACTAATCCCTTATCAGGTGTGTGATTTGCAAATATTTTCTCTCTTTCTATGATTGCTTTTAACTGTTGATACTGTCTTTTGAATCATGAAAGCTTTTAGTTTTGTTTAACTTCAATTTATCTAGGTTTTTTTTTTTTTTTCTGATTCAATTTTAAATAAGATGTCAGGTCTGTGCCTGTGTGGAATTTATACATTCTGGTGGAAGAGACATAAATTTAACAATTAACTACACAAATATTTATTTGTGTGGTAAGTAAAGCTATGAATGCACTGACCAAGCTTACCTTACCTATTGGGTGAGAGAAGACCAACTGAGGACTTGAAGGTCTTTTATACAGGAGTTAGATAGAAAGGGATGAGAGGAGTGTTGGAGACAGGCTTCCAGGATAAACATATGAATCTGTGAAGCCCCTGCAGAAGGTGAAGGGACAAGGAAAGGCTGCCAAATTTGGATGCAACAGAGTGAAACAGACCCAAAACAGATCAGACAGGGTGCTGAAAGCCATGCCTTTATAATCATGGCCAGCTAGTTGCAAGTTACTGAAAAAAATAACCTAACTTTCATGAGAATAAGAAAGTATGCATGGGAAAAAGGTGTGTGTGTTGGGGGGGTGGTGGAGTGGGGGGTGGTAGCAAGGAATGTATTTGCTCATATTGAAAAAAAAAGTAAGAGTAACACTTGCCTTGGAAATAATCAGATCCAGGAACTCAGATCATGCTGCCTAGACTCTCAACTCTCATATGTGTTTTTATCTTTATTTCAGCCACATTCTCTCATCCTACAGATGGACTCTTTCTAGGTGTTAGAGATTGAGGGATTTTGGCTACATATGGCCCCATACAACTTCCTAGCTATATATTCCAATGGAAGAAGAGAACTTTCCTCTACTGAGTACATATAAACCTCTGCATCTTGCTTCTGGCCTAAACTTGATCTTCACCATCAACATCAAGCAGAGCAGCATGAGATGCCGTGCAGTAAACAAACAATTCTTGGTCACGGGCTTGCCCTTGCAGTCTGGAGAGAAAATCCCGCAACTGAGAGAGCCACCATGATTTCCTGAAGTATTTGGTAAAGAAGCGTTCTCCAAAGGCAAAGTCAGGGGATATGTATTGCTATTATCAGACCTAAGGAAAAGACAGTAGAAACTTGAAATCTCAGATGTCCACAGCATCATGACACATAGTTAGGATTGCATGCTGAATGGAAGGGGGAACCTACTGAAGAGTTTTCAACAGAAGAGAGACCCAATAAAACTTGCATGTAAATTATAAACATTGCTGCTGTACAGCATTCTGATTGGAGAGTCAAATGTAGATGCACAGAGAGCAGTTAGAAGGTTATTATAGTAGTCTAGAAGTGACTATGGACTTGTAGGGAAGTGACAAATATTTAGAAAACAAATTCAATAACACTCAGCAATCAGTTGGACTTGGGGTATGAGGAAGGGAGAAATGTCTGGTCTGATTCCATCACAAGGCCTTGTATATGCTGTTCGCTTTGCCTAATAATTCCCTTTTCCCCTCTTTTAACCTGGTGAAATGTTGCTCCTTCATCAGGTCTCAGCTTGAGCATCTCTTCTCCAGGGAAATTGATCCTCTTGCCTTTCCTCTAATGCTGTTTAATTTCCCTTCCCATCACGTATCACAGTTTATAACATTATATTCACTCACTTATAAAGTACTTTAATAGTTTAGCTCCTCTACAAGGATGTATAATCCTTGAAGCAGGAGCTGTTCTCTCCCAAGAAAATGAAAATCTCCGTCATTAAGTACACAACCACGGGGCCAGATTGCTTGGGTTCAAATCTTGATTCTGCTGCTGGCCAACTGTGTGATCCAAGAAAAGCTAATCGACTTCTCTGTGTCTTCATCTCCTGATCTGTCAAATGGAGATACGACTAGTCCTACTTCATGGAGTTGTTGCAAGGAATACATTAGGTAATATACTCAAAGCCTTTAGAAGGATGTCATGTTTATAGTAAGCACTAGCACAGTGATAGCTACTTTAATTGTTCTCTTCTTCTTTGTCCCTAGCACCTCTCCCAGTGCCAGCAGCCACACAATACATATTTGAAAAGTAAGTGGAAATCTTTCAAGTGTGAGTTACTGTGTGGATATTGGTGTAATGCACAGAGAGGAGGAAGCACTGGAAGATGATCATGGAAGAGAGAGCAGGCAAGCTTGCAAAATCAGCACTGGCTATTTAAATAGTATCTGCCTACGATGCCGTCAAAGAAAAGTGTTGTGGAGCAGTTGGAAATGTGACATTGAAGCTCAAAACAGAGGCCTGAAGGGATTAATTTTCCAGAGCTGCCATAATAAGGTACCACAAACTAGGTGGTTTAAAACAATAGACATTTATTGTACCACAGTTCTGGTGACCGGAAGTCTGAAATCAAGGTATTGGCAGGATTGTACCCCGTGAAGGGCCCCAGGGAAGGATTCTTTCTTGCCACTTGCAGCTTCTGGTGGTCCCAAGTGATCATTGGCTGGCAGTAGCATCACCCCAGTGTCTGCCTCTGTCTTCACATGGCCTTCACTCGGAGTCCAAATCTCCCTTTTCCTACGAGGATAGCAGTCATGCTGCATAAAGGGTCCAACTACTCCAGTACGACTTCATCTTAACTACTTACATCTGTCACAGTCCTATTTTCAAAAAAGTTCACATTCTGAGGTATTAAGGCAATCAGTGTTTCAGTGTAACTTTTGAGAGGACATAATTCCACCCACAACAGAAGTGATATACATTTGGGGGTTACTGGCATTTGAATGCTATTTAGTGCCAAGGCTATAGAGAAGAGCAGCCTTGTAGCTAAGAGCTCAGGTCCTATCAATCCACACAGACCTAGGATTGACAATCAGTTCCATTACTGACTGGCTTAGATCTTGGTGAAGTTGCCTAACATTTCAAAGACTTAGTTTCTTAACCTGTTAAAAAAGGGATAATACAAATACTTACCTCCAGGTTTCTTGTAAATATGAACTGAGGAAATGATTGTAAAGTGGTGAGCATAGCACATCTTATAGGGTGAGTCTTCAGTAAAGGGTGTCTGTTAGTTAAGATTTTGTATGGAAAGAATCTAACCTGAGAAAGAAAGAGAAGCAAAGAATAAATTTTTAACCAAGAGGAAACACCCCATTTTAGTTAGAAATGACCCAAGAGAGCAACCAGAATAATGAAAATACTATAAACTACTTTCTGGTGTTTTGGATTTATATATAGTTCAAGAATGTAGCCCTGTGCCTGGCCTAAGACAGATGATCAATATGCAGTTGGGTGGCTAGATTGAATGAACATCAGGGACATATTTAGCCACCAGAAGAGGAGTATTAAAGGTAGGTAGGCAAGGAAAGAGGATTGAAAGTTATCTAGAAATCTGGAAGGCTCTAATGCAGAAGAGAAATTACACCTATTCTGTAAATGTGGAACTAGAACTAGGGGATAGAAATTATAGGGAGAATCATTTTTACTCAATACTGAACATTTGCTGAGGTCCCCACTCCTCAATTCATGCAAACAGAGATGGATAACACCTAGCCAAATCATTTACACAAGGTGTCTTTGTATTGGGGAGATGGTTGGATTAGAGGTCTGATGAATTTATTTCCACCTGTGATTCCAAATTGATGTTAAAGAGACTAAAAATAAGAAACATTTATTAGATGAAAGGAACGTGATAGACACAATTTAAGAAGAGACATGAAGCAGTATAAAAATTCCTTCCTATCTAATCTAGTTTCTAACTCAGCTCTGTTTTCAAAGGCCAAAGCTAGGAGCCCTTGAATTCGCATTACACTTATTCTCCCTTATGCTAGATTTTATATGGAGGAGGACCAACAGTTTTTGAGAAGCACCTCTGGATCAAAACAATAATCCATAATTCCTTAAGAAAAAGCTAATAATCATATTAATGTTCTTTAGAAGAAAGAAAGCCAAGCCAGGATAGTAAAACAGCAAGCATTTTCCATCATTTTTGGATAAGGCAGAAGACAAACTCCAGTTTATTTCGAGTCTGAAGGGAAATTTAAAATTTTCAGGACTATGAAGGACAATGCAAGAGAGGCATTGAAGCGATGGGGGAAGAAAAGAGTAGGAGGTTTCCTATTTTAAAACCCCTATTGAAGTGAATTCTAGCTTCATCTTGCCTTCATTCCCAGCTCCATCCTTGGGAATGAAAGATTTAGTCTTCTAGCGGCTTGGAATGCTGCTGGCTGAGAGCTCTAACTTGTCAGGCTTCTTCAGGAATTGCCTGAGTGGAGCAGGGCCACCTTGCCCACAGGTGTTCCCTTTCTTGAGCAACCCACACCCACTGATTGATCAATGACTGCATCAAAAGGTCTGACATGCTTCTATCATCCAGGGATGTCTCTGAAGCCCATCTCAGCTTCAGAGCTCCCCAAGAAGTTGACTGAAATTTTTATTGGATCTTGTGTCAGCCAACTTCTTCAATCATTTTTTTTAAGATCACTGTATTTATATGAAAAAATTACCAAAACAGATTGTTTCTCTGTGATTTTGTGTTATTATTACTATTAAACAGTTTTACTGAGGTATAATGGATATAAAATAAACTGTACTTATTTATGTATAAATAGAGTGACTTTGGATATATGCATGTATCTGTGAAACCATCGCTTCAATCAAGGTAATAGGGAAATCAATCACCTCCAAAAGTTTTCTTCCATTGCAATTTTAAAAGATGTGTTTTGTATGCCATGGAGATAAAAATGGGAAATTGGACCAAAAAAAATTTCTTTTTATGAGAATGTGAAAAAAATATTTTCTAGATGTACCAATTAAAATATGCTTAAAATAATTGCACATTTATCCAATTTAGAAATATGTTCAGTAGCCATTATCATCCTGAATGTTCACTTTTAATTTTTGACATGGATCTACATTGGTATAGAAAACTGCACACTTTCCTTTTCTCTGCAAATACGGCACAATTTTATTAACTATTATTCTCATGTTATACAATAGATCACTGGTCTTGTTCATCCTACATATCTTCCACTTTGTAACCTCTAACCTACTTCTCCTCATTTTCTTCCCGCCCTCAGCTCCTGGTGACAACTCTTTAATTCTCCATCTCTGTATATTTTTACTCTTCTTTAAAGATTCCACATGTAAGTGAGATTATGGAAATTTTTTTGTGCCTGTCTTATTTCACTTAGCAGAATATCATCCACACGCATCTATTTTGGGACAAATGCTGGGGTCTTCACTTTTAAGGTTGAATAACATTTCATTGTGTATGTGTGTGTATATAAGGCAGATAATCAATGTACAATTGAATGACAAAATTGAATGACTATTGAGGACACACAGACATACACATTTTTTTATCCATTCATTTGTCAAGGCACACTTAGGTTGTTTCCATATCTTGGCTATTTGTGAATAATGTTGCAATGATCATGAGAGTTCAGATATCTTTATGAAGTGATTATTTCATTTCCTTTTGGTATATGACCAGAAAAGGAATTGCTCGGTCATATGATAGTTCTATTTTCAATTTCTTTTGGAAGCTCCACACGGTTTCCATTATGGCTACACCAATCTACATCTCTACCAACAGTGCACAAGGGTTCCCTTTTCTCCACACCAACATTTTTGCCAACATTTGTTATTTCTTGACTTTTTGATAATAGCCATCCTAAGGAATGTGAAGTGATAACTCATAGTGGGTTTAATTTGCATTTTCTTAGTAACTAATAATGTTGAGCACCTTTTCATAGAGCTGTGGGCCATTTTATATGCCTTCTTCTCTATTCAGGTCCTTTGCCCAATTTTTAATAGGGTTGCTTGTTTTTCTACTGTTGAGGTGTATGAGTGCTTTATACATTTTGGATACTAACTTCTTATCAGAGATATGGTTTGTAAACATACTTTTTCCCAGTCCATAGGTTGCTGTTTCATGTTTTGATTATTTCCTTTACTATGTAGAAGCTTCTTGGTTTGATGTAGTAATATTTTTTTATTTATTGTTATACAGCCTAAGATTTTGGTATAGTATCCAAATATCATTGCCAAGGCCAGTGTCAAGGAACTTTCCTCCTGTGTTCTCTTCAAGGAATGTTATGGTCTCAGGTCTTACATTTAACTCTTTTATCTATTTTGAGTTGATTTTTGCATATAGTATAAAGATCCAATTTTACTCTTTTGCATATGGAAATAAAGTTTTCCTAGTGTCATTTATTAAAGAAACTATTCTTTCCCAATTGTGTTCTCTTGGTGCCCTTGTCAAAACATAGTTGACCCTATATGTTCAAATCGATTTCTGGGCTCTGTATTCTATTCCACTGGTTGATATGTCTATATTAATGGCAGTACCCATACTGTTTCAATTACTATAGTTTTATAAAATTATTTTAAATCAGTAAGTGTAATGTTACAATTTTGTTTTGCTTTCTTTGAATTGCTGTGGCACTTTTTTAGTTCCTAAGAAATTGTGGAATTATTTTTCCTATTTCTGTGAAAAACGCCATTGCTATTTTTGTAGGGATTGAATCTGTATGTAGCTTTGAATAGCAAGAACATTTTAACAATATTGATTCTTTGAATCTATGAGCATAGGATATCTTTTCATTTATTTGTGTCTTATTTAACTTGTTGCATCAATGTCTTATAGTTTTTATTGTACATATCTTTTATTTGCTCATTACATTTATTCCTAGGTATTTATATGCTATCATACATGTGATTGTTTTATTGATGTATTTTTCAGTTAGGTTGTTATGTATGTATAAAAATGCTACTAATTTTTTGCATGTTGAGTTTGTATACTGCAACTTTACTTAATTCATTTATTAGTTCTAACAGTTTGTATGTGCTTTTGTATGTTTGTGTATGTGTGTGTGTACATGCTGGGGTTTGCTACAGATAAAATGTCATCTGCAAATAGAAATAATTTTACTTCTTTTTCTCTTTCCAATTTGGGTGCCTTTTCTTTCATTTTCTTCCTGTTTGATTAGTCTTGCTAGTACTTCCAGTACCATGTTGAATGAAAAAGGCAAAAGTAAACATCCTTGCCTTGTGTAGGATTGAGTAAATATCCTTTCAGTTTTTCTTCATTGATCATAACATTAGTTGTAAGTTTTTTAAATAAATGATCTTTATTATGTTGAGAAACTTTCCTTTTATACATAAACTGTTGATGACTTTTATCAAGAGAGAATGTTGAACTTTGTCGAATGCTTTTTCTGTGTAAAGTGGGATAATTATGTGGTTTTAAGCTTTCATTCTGTTAATATGATGTACCACACTTATTGATTTGCATATGTTAAGCCAAACTTGCATGCCGAGGATAAATTCCACTTAATCATGATATAGAATCTTTTTGTTACATTGAATTTGTTAATATTTTATTGAGGATTTCTGCATCAATGATTCTCAGAGAAATTGGCCTGTAATTTTCTTTTATTGTGATATATCTGTCTGGTTTAGGTATTAAGGTGATACTTTTCTCATAAAATGTATTTGGAAGTACTCCCTTTAGTTTTATTTTTTGAAAGATTTCAGGAGTATTAGTATGAATTCTTCTTTGAATGTTTGGTAGAATTTAGCTATGAAGCCATCTGCTTCTCGGGTTTTCTTTGTTGAGAGGTGTTTTGTTACTTCTTTAATCTCTTTATTTGTTATTGTTCTGCTCAAGCTTTCTACTTCTTCCTGATTCAATCTTGGTAGGTTGTATTTTTCTAGGAATATATCCATTTCCTCTAGGCTATTTAATTTGTTTGCATGTAATTGTTCATAGTAGCCCTTTATGATCCTTTTTATTTCTGAGGAAACTGTTGCAATGTCTCTACTTTCATTGTTGATTTTATTTATTGTTTTTAATTTATCCTTACTTAGTCTAGCTAAGAGTTTGTTGATTTTATTTTTGTTAAAAAAACTCTTAGTTTTATTTGTTTTTCTATGGCATTTCTATTTTTTATTTGATTTATTTCTGTTTTGATCTGTACTATTTCTTTTCTTTTGCGAACTTTGAGTTTAGTTTGCTCCTCTTTTCCAGTCCCTTGAGGTGCAATGTTAGATTAGTTACTTTGAATCTTCCTTCTTGTTTTGTTTTGAGACAGGGTCTCACTCTGTTGTCCATGCTGGAGTGCAATGGCACAATCTTGGCTCACTGAAACCTGCACATCTGGGGCTCAATCAATCCTCCTATCTCAGCCTCTTGAGTAGCTGGGACTGCTGGCACGTATCACCATGGCCTGATTTTTGTATTTTTTTGTAGAGATGAGGTTTCACCATGGTGCCCAGGCTGGTCTTGAACTAATGGGTTCAAGTTATCCACCTGCCCATGCCTCCCAAAGGGCTGGGATTACTGGTGTGAGCCACCACGCCTGGCCCCTCTTTCTTGTTTTTTAATGTAGACATTTATTGCTATGCATTTCCCTCTTAAAACTACTTTTGTTACATCCCATAGGTTTTGTTTTGCTGTTTCCATTACATTTGTCTCAATATAATTTTAAATTTCCCTTGTGATTTCTTGTTTGACCCATTGGTTGTTTCTTTATCCAATCTTGCCTTCCCTTCCGTAGATGTTGATTCTGAAAATACAACCTTTCTGTACTCTGATTTCTGTCTTAAAGTCTCCTTCTTAGCAAACCAACCTGTGCTTTCTTCTTTCACACCTTTTCTCCTTTCACACCTTTTCTCCTTTCACACCTTTTCTCCTTTCAGCTACAATCTAATTTTTCTGCTTGTGTTTACAGCAAAACTGAAAACTTTTTTTATATTAATTGTTTTCACATCCTTACCTTCCATTTTCTCTTGAACACACAATTAGACCTCATTGCTACTGCTCCATAGAAACTTCTTGTCAAGGTTACCACAAATTCATCTTGCCAAGTCCCATCATCCTCATGTTGGATTGCTTCTCAGCAACATCTGTCATAGTTAAATACTCTTCCTAAGAATGTACTTGGTTCCTGGGATATCACATCTACCTGGTTTTCCTTTCCTCGCTGGCTGTTTCTTCTCAGTGTCTTTTGCTGGGTCACCTTCATCTTTCCAATCTTTAAATGTTTGTGAACTCCAGAACTTGATCCTTGACTTTCTTATTTGTCTTCGATTACTCCCTAGGTCAAAAGTCAGCAAACTTTTTCCATAAAAGATCAGATAGTAAATATTTCAAACTTTAGGGCAATATGGTTTCTGTTGCAACTACTTAACTCTGCCATTGTAGTGCAAAAATTGCCATATAGAATATACAAAAACAAATGTTTTTATGTTCCAATAAAAACAACCAATGGCCATATTTGGACTGATGGTTATAGTTTGTAGATCCCTGTTCTATGTAATCTCATCTGGTTCTACAACTTTAAATGTCATTACTGACTACCATAAATTGAGATAGTTAAACTGATACTTGGCATCTCTCAAAAGTAGTATGTACTAAAAGGAACCTTTTGACTTTTGTTGATCTATTCCTCAACCTGTTTTTCTCTCTCAGTCTTTTTTTTACCAGCAATATAAGTGGCATCACCATTTATGCCTTACTGATACCACCTCACTACTTTTATCCTCCATTGCCAGCTGGGTTCAAGACATGAAATTCATTCATCTGGATTAGTTCAATAGTATTCAGCAGGCCTTTCTGCTTTCCCTCTAAGCTCCCAAGAGTTTAGTCTTTATAGAATGGCAAAAATAAATTTCTTTAAAAGAAAGAAAATTAGATTTTAACATTTCCTTCTCATTCTGAACAAATTTCAACCTTCTTACCAAGACCCAGAAGGTCCCAAATGATCTGGTCTTTCCTTGCCTTTGTGGTTTTGTGGTCTGTTTCTTCATGCTCATTCCCTCCCAGCCACATTTGTCCTTTTGCCATTTCGAGTGTCCAGTTTATATTTGCCATGGGGCCTTTGCTGATCCCTCTATTTGGAAATATGTTCCCCCAATTTCTAACTTGCCTCCTATCCTTAACTAATTCTGGTTTTTGTTTAAATATCACCTCTTCAGAGAAAGATTTTTTGATTTCCTGTCTTATTAGATCCCTCCCATCATTACCCAGTTACCCTTTACCTTGCTTTGTCTTTTAAAAGCAATACTTATAAACTATTTTGTACATTTATTTCTTTATTTTTTATTTCCCTCTACTACAATAAAGATTTGAGAGGGCAGAGACAATATGCCATTTGTTTCTTGCTCTATTTATGATGCATATAAAAGTATGTGGAATGTGTCAGGAAAACAATAAATATTTGTTATTGTTTTTCACTTAAGTATGGTGTACTTAGAACGTACATTTTTCTTTGGATCTTCTGAAATGCCATTATCATGCCTGTAAAGGAATAAACATGGTATAAATCCAGAAGTACCCAGTGGAAAAAAAGAGAAGGTGTAAGTAAGCAGATGAGGTATGTCAACAAAATTTAGGAAGATGAGAAACAGATGGATTAATGAAAACCACATCATCAGTGGGGAGGAAGCAGAAACCCAAATGACTGAAGGAGCATGAAGAAGATCAAAAGAAACAAGATGACTCATGCCACAAAACTTTGCAAAGACTCAGGAAAGTCACCTGGTATCTTACAAGGTAGGAATGAGGAGACAGTTGAAAAGAGGAGGATTCACTGAAAGTTAATTTTTAAATAAATCTGTAACTTATAATTACAGATATCTTCCCCTGGCCAGAATGCCAGGTGCTGCTCTTCCCCCAACCAGGCCGAAAGAATGTGGGAATCTTACTCTTTGGAGAAGTGAAACTAAAGATGCTCTTGATGTGGGTACGCAGGACAAAGCTGAGGTTTAGATAAGACATGTATTAAAAATAGGAAACTTAAGCAAAAATCTACAACCTGAATAGCAAGACTGCTAAGTTCCCTTTTCTACAACTTGACTTCCTTCGAGATGGAAGCTGGTTTATATGCCCAAAGTCAAGGAAAGTGAAAGGTCTCTATCTAAGAAATTTGACCAGACTAAAACTGTACAGATATTCACATTTGAAGGAATCCCCAATAATATGGCCAGGTCCCTGTTTTAGCATCATTCATTGAGGTCCACCAGTCAGAAAGTCCCACTTACACAACCTGAAATTCAAAGTAATTTTTCACTACCTTAAATCGTATTGATGAATGAATACTCAAGGATTGGCAGATATTTGAGTAAATCCTCTAACATGAAAGGCAGAATCCAGAGCAAACTAAAAATGGAAGCTCAAAAAATAGAATTTATGTAAAGACCAGAAAAACAAACTAAAAATAAAAAGTGAAAGCTAAACAAATATAGTGTTCTTATAGAAATAAGATAATATACAGCATTCAAATAAGCAAACAAAAAGGTAGGATCTTATGAAAGAAGGGTATTCAGAAAATAAGAACAAGCTTTTGAAAATTAAATATATAATAGCAGAATCAAAATTTAAATAGATAGGATAGAAGAAACATGTGTTAGTTAATTTTATGTGCTAATTTAACTGGACCACAGGATACCCAGATACTTGGTCAGACATTATACTGGATGTTTCTGACAGGGTGTTTTTGAATAAGACTAAAGCAAGATGCCCTCCATAATGGGAACTGGTCTCAATCTATTGAAGGCCTGATTAGATCATAAAACACTGAGCCTCCCCTGAGTTAAAAAAAAGTCTTCAAGACTCTACCTTTAAACTTCATCTGCATCATCAGCTCTCCGTGGAACTCTGGCTGCCACCTTTGGAATGAAACTGGATCATAAACTCTTTTAAGTCTCAAGCATGCTGATCCACATTTTAGATTTGGAATCTAGAGAAACAGATGGATAGATAATAGATAGATAGACAGAAAGCTTCTCATCCCATTGATTCTCTTTCTCTGAAAATTCCTAATTAAATAAATTTGAAGATACAAAAGAACAAAAATATAAAAATGTGGAAAAAAGGAGAAAATACATAAAATCAAACTTTTTACACCATAATCTATTTAATTGTAGTTCCGGAAATAGAAGACAGATGAAAAGGAAGAACAATGTCAGAGAAAAATGACAAATCCCCAATCTAAATAATTTTCATGTTGAAAGTAAACACTAGGTCTATAACACAATAGATCAGAGGCAGCAAATTATAGAGCATAGATCAAATTCAGCTTGCGACTTATTTTTCTAAATAAAGTTTTATTGAAACACAGCCATGCCCACTTGTTTAATATTGCTGCAATTACTTTCACACTACAATGGCAGAGCTGAGTAATTGAGATACAGAATGTATGGCCTGCAAAGCTTACAATATTTACTATCTGGATCCTTCCGAAAAAGCTTTGATAACTTCTGCAATAGATCAAAAGATACACACAATAAGGAAAATCATCGCAAACTTTCAGAACCCCAGAAACATAAAGTAGAAACCAAAAGTTATAGGAAAAATAAGAAAAGGTGTAATAGGGTATAAACAAAGTATAGAAAAAAGAAATATTATTAGAATTTTCCTATGCATGTAATGCATGTGATACATTAAAACTTCCGATGAAAAATGATTTGCAACTTTAATTTCTATATGGGAATTATCTCTACCTGTTAATTTTCAAATGAAAACAGGTTTAGACATTCGTGATCTTGAAGAATTTGCCTTTTACTCATACTTTTTCCAAAAATATTTTTGGAGGATATGCTCCAAAAAAAGAGACAGTAAACCAAGAAAAAGGAAAGCAAGAACTCAAGAAATCTTAGGTTCCAATGTAGGAGAAAAGAGGAAATACAAATCTCTAGGACTGTGAAGGGGAAAAATCTCAGGATAACAAATGATTAAAAGGCTTAGGGAAAATCTAATCCACATAGAATCCAGAAGACAGAGGATGCTGGAAGAGATATATTCAAGTTTTAAAACGTTATAACTGATTGAGTAACTACTAGTTTTGACCACACATTTTTTAATGGAAAAAGCATTATTGAAAGGTGTTCCACTGAAAATAAAGGTGCGGTGTTTAATTTTATGTATCAGCACGACTGGGCTGAGTGATGCTCAGGTAGCTGTTAAAACATTTACAGGTGTATTTGTGAGGAGGTGATATGATTTGGCTCTGTGTCCCCACCCAAATCGCATGTCGAATTGCAATTCCCAGTGTTGGAAGAGGGGACTGGTGGGAGGTGATTGAATCATGGAGACAAACATCCCCCCTGCTGTTCTCAAGGCAATCACTAACACCAATAAAAACAAACAAACAAAAAAGTATACCAAAACAGAAATGTGATCACAGAGCAAAAACTGGTGGTTTAGTGTCTTAATCCATTTATGCTGCTATAACAAAACACCTGAGACTGGGAAATTTATAATAAACAGAACTTTACTTCTCACAGTTCTGTTTTTTTGTTTTTATTTTTAACTTTTTAGGTTCAAGGGTACATGTGCAGGTTTGTTATACAGGTAAATTGCATGCTGTAGAAGTTTGCTGTACACATTATTTTATCACCTAGGCAATAAGCATAGTATCTGATAGGTCGTTTTCTAATCACCACCCTCCTCCCATCCTCCACTCTCAAATAGACCCCCATGTCTTGTTCCCTTCTTTGTGTCCATGGTATTTCATGGTGTGTATCACATTTTCCTTATCCAGTCTACCATTGATGGGCATTTAGGTTGATTCCATGTCTTTGCTGTTGTGACTAGTGCTGTGATGCACATAAGCACGAATGTGTCTTTATGGTAGAATGATTTATATTCCTTTGGCTATATACCTAATAACGGGATTCCTGAGTCAAATGGTAGTTCTGTTTTAAGTTCTTTGAAAAATCACCAAACTGCTTTCCACAATGGCTAAACTAATTTATATTCTCGCCAGCAGTGCATAAGCCTTCTCTTTTCTCCACAACCTCGCCAGCATCTGTTGTTTTTTGACTTTCTAGTACTAGTCATTTTGACTGGCGTGAGATGATATCTCATTGTGGCTTTGATTTGCATTCCTCTAATGATTAGTGACATTGAGCATTTTTTCATATGCTTGTTGGCTACATGTATGTCTTCTTTTGAAAAGTGTTTGTTCATATCCTTTGCCCACTTTGTAATGGGTTGCTTGTTTCTTGTAAATTTAAGTTCCTTATAAACTATGGATATTAGACAATTGTCAGATACATATTTTGCAAAAATTTTCTCCCATTCTCTAGGTTGTCTATTCACTCTGATGTTAGTGGTTTTTGTTTTGTTTTGTTTTGTTTTGTTTTGTGCAGAAGCTCTTTAGTTTAATTAAATACTATTGTCAATTTTTGTTTTTGTTGCAATTGCTTTTGGCATCTTTGTCATGAAGTCTTTGCCAGGTCCTATGTTCAGAATGGTACTTCTTAGATTATCTTCCAGGGTTATTATAGTTTTTAGCTTTAGATTTAAATTTTTAATCCTTCTTCTGTTAATTTTTGTATATCATATAAGAAGGGGTTCTGTTTTAATCTTCTGCATATGGCTAGCCGGTTATCTCAGCACGATTTACTGAATAGGGCGTTCTTTCTCCATTGCTTTTTTTGTCAGTTCTGTTGAAGATCAGATGGTTGTAAGGATGCAGCATTACTTCTGGGCTTTCTATTCTGTTTCATTGGTCTATGTGTCTGTTTTTATACCAGTATCATGCTGTTCGGGTTGCTGTAGCCTTGAAGTATCATTTGAAGTCCAGTAATGTGATGCCTCCAGCTTTGCTCTTTTTGCTTAGTATTACCTTGGCTATTTGGGCTCCTTTTTGGTTCCATATGAACTTTAAAATAGATTTTTTCTAATTCTGTAAGAATCCTATTGGTAGTTTGATAGGAATAACATTGAGTCTGTAAATCGTTTTGAGCAGTATGGCCATTTTGACAATATTGATTATTTGTATCTATGAGCACAAAATGTTTTTACATTTGTTTGTGTCATCTATGATTTCTTTGTGCAGTGTTTTGTAATTCTCATTGTAGAGGTCTTTCGCCTCCTTGGCTAGCTGTATTCCTAGGTATTTTATTCTTCTGTGGCTATTGTGAATGGGATTGCATCTTGATTTGTCTCTTGGCTTGGATGTTGTTGGGGTATAGGAATGCTACTAATTTTTGTACTCTGATTCTGTATCCTGAAACGTTGCTGAAGTTGTGTATCAGATCAAGTAGCTTTTGGGCAGAGACTGCAAGGTGTTCCAGGTATACAATCATATTTTCTGCACACAGGGATAGTTTGACTTCTTCTCTTCATATTTGTATGCCTTTTATTTCTTTCTTTTGCCTGATTCTTCTGGCTAGGACTTACAGTAATATGTTGTATAGAAACGGTGAGAGAGGACATCTTTGTTTTGTTCTGGTTTTCAGAGGGAATACTTCCAGCTTTTGCCCATTCAGTATGTTGCTGGCTGTGGGTTTTTCATAGTTAGCTCTTCTTATTTTGAAGTACATTCCTTCAATGCCTAGTTTGTTGACAGTTTTTATCATAAAGGGATGTTGAATTTTATTGGAAGATTTTTCTGCATCTGTTGAGATGATCATATGATTTTTGTTTTTAATATTTCCCACAATTCTGGATGCTGGAAAACCCAAAATATGTTGCCAGCAGGTTTGATTTTCTGGGGAGGGCTACATCCTCTGAAGAGGAGAAATATCATGTCCTCATATGGCAGGAAGGTGGAAGGGCAAGGAAACTAAAAATGCATGCAGCCCTTTTTTTTTTTTTAAGCACCTTAATCCCACTCATGAGGGCCAAGCACTCAAGGCCTAATCACAGCCTAAGAGCTGCATCTCCCAATACTATCACATCAGCAACAACTGAAATTTGGTGGGGACACATTTAATTCATAGCACTCAGCCAAGCACAATATTTACATAGTCAGAACTATACAAGTTATGAATGCAATTTTATCCAATAGAATAAAGAAAGTTTGTGCAGTGGCATACACTTTATATCCAGATATTTAATCTGGGTATATCCTAGACATTGAGTGGTTTAATTATTTAAACCAGAAATTGTGATATAATTAAACTTGTAAGATCATGATTGAAAGATGATGGGTGTGTTTGCAAAAAAAAATATAAATCCTTGTGTTCTGTAAGAACTCAAAAGAAAATGTAACAACAAAGAAATAAATAATATATTTTTTAAGAAAAGGTAAGAGAGTTAAAAAGTGCCATTCCAAAAATGATAATTCAAGTAACAAAAGGGGATTGCTACTTCTTTTTAAAAATGTTTTGGTCTTTAAAAAATACATAATGTAGTGCTTGTATAATTTAAAAAACTGTTTAAAGAAAAATGGAATCGATCTATCAATCAAATAAGACAATTCCGACTTTCCCTGGACCACGCTGAATTTGGCCAATTCACCCCCAATAACCTT
Source organism: Mandrillus leucophaeus (assembly GCF_000951045.1). Classification (NCBI taxonomy): domain Eukaryota; kingdom Metazoa; phylum Chordata; class Mammalia; order Primates; family Cercopithecidae; genus Mandrillus; species Mandrillus leucophaeus. The sequence continues at coordinate 193,655 of NW_012100433.1, read as the reverse complement.
AAAAAAAGAGTTAAATGATATCTCCATTAATTAAAAGTATCCAGTGCATAGTAAATCTTCACAAAAACACAGCTAATCTACTCATTATAATAAACAAGGGATAAAATTTGGTTAATATGATTTAGTTTGATTATAAGAATAAATCAGCTTATAAATATTCTGGTTTCGTAAAATAATTTCTAGAGTTCAAGAAACGCAATAATTCTTCTGCCAGCTTCAATAAAATGGTGACTAGACTAACTGTAGACACACCTCCCCCACATTCTCAGCCATCAGTTTTCTAACCATCCATCACTTAATGGGCTGCTGAGAACCCTGCAGGAGTTCAGAAAACAATTGCCAACTGACTGTCTTCCTAGGATGAGCTACGGCACCACTAGAGAGAAGGAAGTAAAATTGATTTATAAGAGGCCAACATTTACAAAACACAATTCCATTGGGTTAGTTACAACTATTTAATTTCCCAAATAAAAATAAAGGGCTTACTAAGTAACAAATTACCCTTTCAAAAGAGCAAAACAAAACAAAACAAAACCAAATAACAACAACAACAGAAAGTCTCTTGTTATTAGATGATATTGCAATTTTGCTTTATTTTATACCTTTAAAGAATCTGTTTTCCTAAGGTGCTATATTCTGCTTCAGAAATATGTTTCTTCTCTGATGGAATGTATTCTTCCATGAATTAAAGCAATTTTCTTCTGGAACTGGTTGATACCAAAGATATTTATGACTCATCAAAACATGATAGCTTGTGACTCTTGCTCATAGAAACCCATATGTCTGAGAGACATGCTTTTCCAAATATGGACACAACTCTTTTTTTCTTCTGTCACTGATGAGCCTCACTGTTCATCCCAGAGATCAAAGGCTGTGGGTGGCCTTTCTTTAACTCAGGTTTCTAGGAAAAGGGACCAGGAGGGGTGTTTGCATCCCCACCTATGATAAATGAAGCCTGCAATTGAGAATCAATTTTTAATCATTTAAAATGTATTAAAGACTTACTATGTCTAGGTATTGGTAGAGATGAGAATAAAATGGCATAGTCTGTGACCTAATGGAGGTACAAGCACATAAACATATAATTGCATACCTCTGAGAGAAGGGCTATGATAAAGGGAAGCAAAAATTATAATGAAACGTCCAAGATGACAGTCTAAACAGGCCTGATAGCCTCTCTGAGAAAGGAGGAAGAAAGAGCAAGTGGGAGCTCCCTTGAGAAATGTCTAGACCAAATAAGGCCTGTGGGAAGCACACTGAATATTTACTTACTCTTTCCAAGTAAAACCTATCAAATAAATACGATTACTTTTATTCCCATTTTTAAAAGGTGCAAACAGGCATTTAGAGTGAAATGACTTATCCACAATGGTTACTTCCAAAGCATTAAAGTGCTTTTAGGAAAACAGACATAAAATATCTCACAGCAATCCCCAAGAAAAAGTTCTCACACAAATCCTTTTTGCTGTGAAAACAAATCCTCTTGCTGTGACCTGAGTTGTTTCTGAAAAGAAATAGAAAATATTTAATTTGGGACAATACTTAAATTAATGGGAATTAAAATATAAATTCTTGTCTGGTTTTAATGAAGACTTATTGCTATTTACTTAGTGATTGGTTTAAATGCTTGGAAATATATATGTATGGATACATATAGCTTCCACTCTTGAAAACATCACAGGCTATTGGCGGTAGAGTCTGGAACAATCATCACGTTTTGTCAATTTTACCTCCATTCCCTTCATTCTATTTCCAATCCAGCAATCATCATTTTTTATCTACACTTTTCTTACAGCTTCCTTTCCCATCTTACTTTCAACCTGTTTAGTGTAGCTAGAATGATCTTTTGAAATTCTTTGTTTGCATAGGTGAGTTTTAAGATGGAAAAATAGATGTATCTGTAGTTCCTTCCTCTCTCCAATATCAACAGAATTCAGTGAAAACAAAGAGGAGAAACATAAACCTTATGCTTCTGTCTCTCATTTTTACATTCCCTTTATGTACACATATACACATACTGTTCCATATTAGAAGGTATTAGACTATGAGTTGGTGAGTTCTCCTACTACTCCTAGGACTTTTCTCCCACCACCACTAATTTTTTTACAAAACCGATAAAGAAAAAAACCAATGTTATTCAATGAAGATTATAATACAAGGGGAGACAGCATAGAATTTAGACTAATACCTACAAAAAGAAAAGGTAAAACAAAACTTATAAAGGGAAGGCAATTGAAGAATACTGTTTGGGTGAGGGAGAAGGGACAAGATGGAGAAAGGTGAACAAGAAGGCACAATCCATGTTGCTTCTGGGTTGTTCATCACCAACTTACCCACGCAGGGGAAAATGCAGATCAACTGAGCAGGCGCCGCCAGACGTCAATCCGAAGAGATCGAAACTTACCCGGCGACGCCTATGGAGACGCCCCTATCATGCCCTTATCCCGCCTACTGCCCTCCCCCTGCCAGTACCAATGCATAAAAGTCCGCTGCTGGGGGAGCCGGGGGAGCCGGGGGAGCCGGGGTGACTTCTTCCGCCCCTGCATTCGTGGACCGGAAAACTTCAGGGGAGAGGGCGGGGGCAACTTCCCTGGTCCCCACACCTGAGGACCAGAGAACCTCCCCAGAGAGTGTGTGCATATTTGCAATAAAAGACTGCCACTTTCTTATGTACTTTGGCCTCATGTTTAATTACTTAGCTCTCCTAAATTAAGTTACATTAAATTACATTAAGACTGCCTTTGAAAATATTGTCAGATGAAATTATATTTGTTACCAGTTATTTGGCTGAATTTATAGAATATGAACAATTGTTTTAATGATTTAAGGGATCAAAAATATTTGAAGACACAAGGAACAACAAAAATATAAACAAGCAAGCAGATAGCAAGGCAGCAAGCAAGATCAGTAATGAAATAAAAGTGAAAAATATAACAGTCGTTTAAACCTGCATTAAAAGCATCATCTTTATTGGTGGAAATAAGGTCAGAGCTAGGTAGGATTAAGGAAATTGACCTAAAGAAATACAAAACAGTTTAAAAGCATTAGAAAAGAAAATGTTTATGAAAGACAGACAAAGGAGATAAAATATACATATAATTGGTGTCACTGTGAATACAATCAGGAAAAATGAAAGAAAATTAAAACAAATCAAATATTTGAGTATGTCTCCTCTTTTGTATAAAATGTCAAAATATTTCCAATTCTTGGCCAGGCACGGTGGCTCACACCTGTAATCCCAGTACTTTGGGAGGCTGAGGTGAGCAGATCACCTGAGGTCAGGAGTTCGAGACCAGCCTGGCCAATATGGTGAAACCCGGTCTCTACTAAAACATACAAAAATTAGTGAGGTGTAATGGCACATGCCTTTAGTCCCAGCTACTTGGGAGGTTAAGGTGGGAGAATTGCTTGAACCTGGGAGGCAGAGGTTGCAGTGAGCTGAGATCATGCCACTGCACTCCAGCCTGGGTGCCTGGGTGACAGAGTAAGACTCTGTTTCAAAAAAATATATATATATATTGCCAACTTTTGACAAAAGTGCCCAAAGCCTTTCTGTATTGACAAATTTCTTCATAGTATGCTCCTGTGTACTTTCCAATGGAGACTTTCTTCTTTTTGCTTCTTTCCTTCCATCTCCACTTACTCTCCTTACTGCCTTTGCATATGATGCTGTTGCATTTACCAGAAATGTTCCCATACTTTTAGCAGTTCCATGAACATTATCTGTGGTGGGGAACTTTCTATCTTTTGAGGAAATCTAATTTGTTTTCAGAGTACTCCAAGTTATTGATTTAATAAATAAGTATTATTTTCCCCCACTAGAAAGGAAGGGCACTGCAGAAAATTTGAGGGTTTCATGTGTCTTTGGAGATACAGTTCAGCCTTGGTAAAGCACACATTTTGATGTATTAAACAAAAGAGTGATATAATCAAATGTTTGATTTATTTTATTTTTATGTTTTATTTATCTAGATCACATTTTTGGTGACACCAATTGTATTTATGTTTTATTTCCTTTATCTCTCATAAACATTTTCTTTTCTATTTTTTTAACTGCTTTTCATTTCTTTCAGTCAATTTTCTCAAGTCTGCCTTGCTCTGACATTATTTTAGATACCCCAAACAAGTTGCCGACTAAGTGAAAAAAAAATCATGATTTAAAAAAATAAATGAAGTGATAGTAAGTAGCCAGGCAGAATGGGGAAAGAGTGGGAAAGAATTTTGGCTTTAAAAGAAAGGCATGTGAAAAGTCAAGAGAGTCCTGGGAATCTTCCAGGTACTGCAGGGGATTCAATCTCACTGGGGAGTTTAGATGTCTAAGGAATGAGTGTGGTAGACATTGCTGGAGAATTAAGGGCCCACTAATGTAAGTCCTCATAATTCAAATATATGGATTCATGACACTGAGTGTGATGGAAAGTCACTAAGTATTCTAAGAAGAAAATGCCATGATCATGTTTGTTTCACAGCTCCTCTGCCTTCAAATGAAAGCAGCTCTATTGCCTTTTTGAAGGACTTCTATTAGTCAAAAGCTGGGAAGGTTCCTCATATCTCATGTGGAGCTTTTACAATAAGGACAATCTCTTTCATCTGTTTCACAATTCCAAGTTAACCGAGAGTCATTGCCCATTTTGCTTTGATTTCAAATGACAAATATTTTCTCATATGCATTGCATGAAGTTAATTAAGATTATGTGTGACTATACCATTGATAGATTGCTACACCTCAAAGCCAAACTCATAATTTTGAGAATACAAAACCACTTGGTTACAGCTTACTTACCCTCACACTTGAAAAAAAGAAAGTCTTCTCTTGAGTGCTACCAGGAAAGGTTGATCCATGGAGCCAGTGCTCAACTTGGGTTGCATCTGTTGCATCTCATCCTTGTATGTTGCTGCTTAAATGAAGGCTGGAGGCTCCATAACTTTTTGCTTATCCTTGGCAGAGAATCCACACTGGTCTTAGCTGAAACAGTAAGCACTATTTTCCTGGAAGCAATTTAAAATAGACTTGGTATGTTTAAACCCCATCATTTCTGTGATATAGATGACGAATTTCTTGAGGTTAAGAGCATCAATTAACTAATCACAGACTATACCACTTATTAGCTTTATGACTTTGGGCAAGTTATTTAACCTCTCTGAGCCTCAGTTTCTCCATCTGTAAAACAGGAATAATAATAACACCATTTTCGTAGGGCTGTTGGGAGTACTAAATGAGAAAACAGTTGTAAAAATACTCAAGATAATTTTTGACCCATGTTTCAGAGCTCAGTAAAAGGTAACCATTATTATTTAAAATACTATTGTTATTTTCAACCTTTTATCAATGTATAACTCAGCATCTTGCACTTAGGGAACACTTTTGTGGAATTTAATTTTCTAGCTCCTAATAAAGCAGAATATATATTTTATCTCAATTGGTAAAGACAATACAAAATAGACCACATTTATAATAATAAATGACTAGCTAAAATAATTTTTTTACACTTTAGTTTTTTAAGTTTTCTGTATTTTCAGAGTCAAGGGAAGATTTCTCATATGCATACATTGTATAGTGATAAAAAGTGATCTTTTAGTGTACTCATCACCCAAATGCTAAACACTGTATTCAGTAGACAATTTTTCACCCCTCAGCCCTCTTCAGACCTTCCCATCTTTTGTAGCCTCCACTGTCTATCATTCCACTCTGTGTGTTCATAAAATAATTTTTGACAAGCCAATAGATAAATAATTGATTTTAAAATATATAAACATAATATTGGGTACAGATATTGGGGAACATACAATCACAGTCCTTAGGTGAGGTTCTGGAGCTTCCATACATGTTTTTCTGTGAAATATTAATTTAGTATTTCTCAAAAAGATAAATTCTAAGGTCAAATAGTTTCTTTTAGACTGATAGTTTTCTTTAAAAGGACTTATCAAGGTTCTGAACATCCTCAAATGCAATATGACTTCCTAAGAGGGGGCTATATCATTTCCCAAACTTTTTTGCCGGGAAATGTTTTGGTTTTTGCTTCATGTTCATTAACATCTCTTACAATAGGTGTTTTGAGGAATCACATTGGGAATTACTACACTAGAAAATATAAAGAATTGTGCATATTACTATTTTTTTATTTAAGTCTTCTTTAATTTTATTTCATTTGCATTTTATAACTTTTACAATACAGATATGATACATATTTTATTGGACTTATACATAAGTATTTAATTTTTTTATTATTATACTTTAAGTTCTAGGGTACATGTGCACAAC